>NW_024581137.1:16622442-16709210 GCF_017639235.1 Corvus kubaryi | reverse complement strand
GCGGGCGGGACGCGGCGGGGGCCGCCCGGGCCGGCGGGGCGGCGGAGCCGGACACGGCCACACGTACCATGATGGCGGGTGCAGCAGAGAGGGCGGGGCGGCGCCGCCGGCGCCCGGAAGCCGCCTCGGCACCCCTTCTGCGCGTGCGCAGTGCGGAGCGGCCGCGGGGACGCGCGCCATGGCCGCCGCTCCGCCGCGCGCGTGCGCGGTGGTGCCGGTGGGTGTGCCCGTCCTTTCCCATCGCTGTCCGTGGTCTCCTGGCCCTGGGCCCTTCCGGCGGACTCCGTGGCGGCGGGAGGTCCTTTGCAGAAGAATCAGTTCTCTGGCCACCTGCAGGTCCCACCCTCCTCCATGGGCACTGCATTAAACCGTCCCTCCCTGGGGTCCTTCACCGCCCACCAGGAGCTTACTCTGTAATGCAGAGTGTGGGATGCAACGAGATTATCTTAAATCAGGATGTTCTTTGATCTAAGATGTTATGTACTTCGTGCTGCTTTCAGCTGGTAGAGTTAACTTTCTGCACAGAGGCTTGTATGGGGCTGTGTTTTGGATTTGTGCTGAACACAGGGTTGATAGTTCAGAGATGTGTTTGTTATTGCTGAGCAGGGCTTGTGCAGAGCCAAGGCCTTTCCTGCCTTTTATACTGCCACGCTGGCAAAGAAGCTGGGGTGCATGGGCAGCTGGGAAGAGACACAGCTGGGACAGGTGACCCAGACTGACCTAAGGCATATTCCAGACCTAGTGACATCATGCTCAGTATAGAAAGTAGGGGAAGGAGAAAGGGGGGACATTCAAAGTGATGACATTTGTCTTCCCAAATCACCACAACATGTGATGGGGCCCTGGTCTCCTGGAGATGGCTGAACAGCTGCCTGTCCATGAGGAACAATGAATTAATTCCTTGCTTTTATTTGTTTGTGTGTGTGGTTTTTACTTTCCTTATTAAACTGTCTTTATCTCAACCCATGAGTTTCCCAGCTTTTACCCTTCATTCTCTCCCTGATCCTGCTGGTGGGGGAGTGAGCGAGCAGCTGCCTGGGGCTTGGTTGCTGGCTGGGGTGAAACGACCACAACTTTCAAGCCTAATCAGCAGGAAAGGAGACCTTATCAGTGGAACAGGCAACAGCCGGTGTCCCCCAGCTGAGGACATCCAGGAACTAACAAGCTTTAAGGATGCAGAAAAATCAAGATGTTGATATATGTCTATGTATACAGTTCTGACCTGGCAAAATAAGATGCATGTACCCTGTAGTTGTACTATAATACTAAAAATTACACCTACAGGTCTTCACCTGCCCAGGTGAAGACCCCTCTGCTGAGCATGTGAAGAAATTAGCTGGGATTATGTGACTTGTATGGAAATTACTGACCAATCACAATAGAGGGGCTGTACTTGGAGAGCTACAAACCCTGGCGTTCTGTGTATCAATAATGGCGTGAAAAGTTTCTGGAGCATGTTATCTCTGAGCTGATGAGACAAGGGGAGGACTGCTCTCGTTTTATTGCTTGGTACCTAGGCCACATTACTCTCCAGTACTACTGGAAAGGAAGGAATGGAGGTTACCTAAATTCCTGGTCTGAAATAACTGAATTTTAAAACTAAAGCTCCCCATAGTGGGATAGGATTGACTGTCATACTCAGTGTTGTTTACTTTTCTGTCCTCTTAACTGGTCTTATCAATGCTGAATCATGCCATGCGGTAGTGGTTAGTGCTTGCTTCTGCCAAACTTGCATATTGCTGTATGAGAAGTTTTGTCACTTTTCAGAAATATCCATATGCTTTTCATTTCTCATCTGCTTCTGGTGGATTAATTAATTTCTTGCTGCTTCCCTATAGATGAGGTTTTTCATATTAAATAATCTGTCCCTGTGCCCAAAAAGTCTTTCTCTAACCCCTCTGTATCTTGATCAACTGCATTTGATAAGTGGGAGTTGCTGCTTCCCATCATGCCAGTGAATGTGAAAGAAGCTCTAGAAAGCATTGGTGTCCCTGAGTGAAATGTAACAGTGTTTAAAAGCAGAAGTTGTATTTATGTGTGTTTCTTATATAGACATAGATATATATATATAAAAAAAAGGAAAGAAAAATAGAAGAGTGTCTTGCTCTTAACCACCAGGATTTTCTTGCTGAGAATATGGCATTCAGGAGATAATGAGTCCTGTCCACTTCAGAACCTTGCAGGATCAGTTCTGCAGCTTGCAAGTTTCCGCTCCCTAGAATAGCATTTCAGAGATTTCTTACCCCTCTGTTAACAACAGCTTGTCTACCAGCATGAAAATATTGGCAGTGGGGGAAAACATGCTAAAAATAAAACGTACACTTGGATTAACTTTTCACAATTTTATTAATCTTCATAAGCAGGCACTGAAGAGTATAAAAAAATAAATAATATCTGGTTTGTACACATTCCCAAGTGCTGTTAACTTCCCTGTCTCTCCCAGAGATCTTTTCAGTTCTGGGCAGCAGGACAGTGATCTGGCCTGTTGATCTGGTTCCAGCTCACACTTGGGGGGGAGTTAGCTGTGGTCACTGAAGCTGCTTGGCTGGAAGTTCAACACCTTTCCCAGCTGAAACTGCCAGGAGAGGTAAGGCGGAGCAGGTGGGTATCCTGGTGGCACTGAGGGAGACTATATAAATAAGGACAAGAGGGAGGCACTAAAAAAGCAAAACAGGTGATTCACAGAGGGAATTTGATTCTTTGAACAGATACTGGGCCTATCGAAGTGCATCTGGAAGTCCAAATGGTTTTTGAACAACTTGTTCTTTAGCTGCCAGCTCTACAGAGACTAACTTCCAAGTCTGTTCCATTTGTGTAAAACCACATCTGCCACTCACAAAGCAAAGGTCGTATAGGGCAAGTAAATATTCCAGAATACAATTTTCCACAGAAATATGGCAACTAAAGAAAACATTTTAATGCTCTCATCCCACTGTCTGGGGTTTTTTTCACCCGTAACTGCAGTTACAAATCCATCACACAAAAGAAAAAGCCTTTATCTCATGCCAGCATCTGTAATGTCCATGCACTCTGAAGTAAATTTTATACTTTATCAGATATAACTTTGATGCCACAGAGCACTTCATCATCTTATAATACCTTATTGCTACTGCAGCAAGACTGACAAGACTTAGCAGTATATCAATAGAGAAGGAACAAAGCCCTATTGATCCACTTGAAAAGTCACTTTTTTCTTTTTTCCATTTAAAAAGATATTTAGCTCCCTTCAAATCATCTGTCAGCCTATGAAAAAAACACAAAAGAAAACAAAACCCCAACCCCATAACCAAACACAAGTAAGAAGGAGATATAGAAACAAAAGACTGAAATTAAAAACATTATTTATGGGTAAAAATACTGGCCACTGTTCTCCTATCTATCCCCTAATCTATACTGGGAATAGATGAAGCTGAGATAGTCCTGTGATTCAAGGGAGTGTGAGGTTTGGTGAAGAATGCCTGGGCTTTCAGGGAAGCCAGCTGTTTGCTGCACGAAGGCAGCAGCACTTCTGGGAAAGCTCTGGAGCCAATACGTTTGACAGAAGCATCTGCCAGGTGGATCCCAGTGCTGCTGAAGGACAGTGGAAAGGCTGACCAAGGCACTACAGCCATGACTGCAGCTCCAGCAGTATGTTCCTGAGCCCACACAGAAAACGTGTTTTGCTGGCCTGGAGACTGGCTCCTGCTCCTCTTGGCCTTGAAAGAAGGGCTTAACATGTTAATGCTTTGGAATGTTCAGATCTGAGACTCTATCCAGACAGCTGAAATAGTACGTACATGTCAAATCAGTACAGACTGCCACTGTCTGAGACCAACAATATGTGGGGTATAGAGGTCAGGGTTTCAGTACGAGAACCTACAAAAAGCATTTCTGTGAAAGCTAGAGAGAAACTCTTAACTTAGACTGAAAACTCCAGTGTCTTCTGGAGGTAACTATGAGATAAATTTAGGTTTAGTTACTAAAGTGTGAAAGCATTTTGTTCCACCTCCAAAGCAAATCTTATGTTCCACAACAAAGGCATTCTGGGGTCTCCATGGTACCAAAAGATATAGCTCTGTTTAAGACAGGCTTGAAAGTCATGAGAGGTGTTGACAGTTTATTACACCTTTATGTGATGGGGATCGATCCATTTGGAACAACAATAGAAACAATTCTATCACAGCTCTTCCTTTCAGTTCTTGTCATTATCCAGTGCTTGTTCCAGTTTCAGAAATTAGATTACTTCAGGGCTTTTAGTATCAGCACTGCACACAAGGACAGCTACCATGTTCCCACCTCCCACAATTGCTACTGGCTTGTTTAATTTTATCTTAAACAGCTGCCACTGTGATCAAATCCATCACCACTTAAGTTCACCAGTTAGCACAGAGTTAATGAACAAAAAAATAATACATACCTGGAAGGAAAAGGCAAGTAATCCCTTACAAAGCAAAGTGACACATCTGTCCATGTTTTCTCTGCTGCACACTCGACAAATCAGGTTTACAGAAACAATTACCAAAATATTTCAAAAGCACTCCAATTCACCATATCACAGACTCCTTTGTGCCTCTTCTCTGTTTATGCTTCTGGACTGGAAGTCATTTTTCCTGTCTTTATTTTTGAAAAATGGGGGGCAAAATAAAGTTCTGCTTAATAGCAGTATAAAATTTTTGTTTTGTCTTCAGCGAAGTTCATTCATTCTGGAATAAATACATGTTCAACACGAGGGACATTCTTCCGATGATGTGATACAATACACAAGTAAATGAGGAAGAGGAGGCACAACAGTGCTGTAGCTGTGAGGAAGACGAGAAGCCCAGCAAACAGAGAAGGTTTCAGAGGTAACTGGATCAGCTTGCCTTCTGCTGGAATCATGTTCGTGAGGCTTAACATGTAACCGAGGGACCACGCTATACTGCTGTTGCCAACCTGAAATAAAGACAGAAGAGTCCTGTTCCCATGGAATTTTCAGTCAAAGATGAGAGGTTCCAAAAGCTTAACTGCTATTACTGGCAACTACTGTCCTTTAAATTAGCAAGGAGAAATCTTTAGTGGGATATACAAAGAGGATATGGAACCATTTTAAATTACCATTTTTCTGTAGTTCAAGAGGATGGTAAGAAAATTGGTCCCTGGGCTAAAGAAGTGAGACACAGGTATTGGATGGGTACAAAGATTTGTGGTCTATATGCAGACAGCCTGTTAAGCAAATTTTCTGTGCAAGAAACACATTTTAAACAAATAAATAAAAAACCCCATCACTGCTGTGCCAATTCCTAAAACTAGCCCCTCACCTTAGCCAAACCCTAGGATGTCATTTTAGTTCCCACAAACAAAAAAAAACCACAAAGAGTGTCACCAACACGGACAAAGAGGAAGCCAGGGTAAAGTTCCCAAAGCAGGAACTCTATTTATCATCTTTTGTTCCATTTTTGGTTTTGTGCCTGCAAATGAACCAAAATTAGGCTCTTCCATTTAAAAAATAAACATAAATTTAAAACTACTTCAAAATGGGTGAAACAACAGCAAAGGGAGCATGTTTGTATTTGCTCCATGGTCTTCCTGCTTTGCTGTCTTTCCCCACTTCTAGTTTGAGCAACAGAGTTTACCAGTTTTCCACTGTCCTTTTCATTAAATCATCATCCTGGCACTTGAAAAGCACAGGATCAAAGGGTGAAGTGTCCTTTGTCCTCCTCTCATCATGAGGTTTAAAACTTCTAATTTTGCAAATCATCTAGCTCTGGATCTCGCCCAGATCTTAGCATTAGGCCAAGGATCTTTTCATTGGTTGTGTTCACTGATTAAAAGGAAATATATACTCCTAGCATAGACAAAAAAACCACCCTCCAGTCATAGTGAGATTGTGCTGTTATCTCTGGGGTAGCTTAGCTGATCAGCCAACATTAGATCTTGCTATTTTAGCAGGGGCAGATCTAATTAAGAGAATGTAGTTTTGCCTTTTGAAATTTCATGATTACCCTAGTGTAAAATCTAGGCAACAAAGGTATTAATTTTAAATAAGCCTTTTGGGGTTTTATTTTGCTTGGTGTTTTTATAGTCTTGGCTAAAAACAGAAAAATGTTGCTGTTTTTGGCTGCTCCTATCTGGTGGAACAGCTAAAATTTGGGCACTCCTCCAGAGCTGCTAATGGTTGTCTACCGGAAGTCAAAATGAGGCAAGAAAATCCTACTTGATTCCTTTATGCACAAGTAACAGATACGAGTGTTCAGAAAACATTGCTTTTGATTTCTCATTCACAGCTTGCCAGCATCCCCAGCATCTAAGGGGATTTAAGAATACACCATGAAGATCTACAACCTATTCTTTTATTGGTTTTGCATGCAAGTGCTGAAGCATTTCCAAACTATATGGACATTAAGAGACAGTCTGGGATAGAGTTTTAGAGTAAGGCTTGGTGCAGTAGCAGAGAAGAAAAGAAATGCATCTATTGCACAGATACTGTAAGCCTTCTCTCTCTGTCCACTGAAAGGCAATACCCCATCAAAATACATTCTTATTCCAGAGAACCAGATTATGGCACAGATGGATGAGTGGGGTGAGGATGAAAACTGTCCTGGTTGCTTCATCACCACTCACTGGCTACGAACAGCTTTGCCAGTTCCCCCAAGGCTCTGCCAGGAGACAGAAAAGCAGAGTTCTGCTCTCCAGCTCAGAGGGTTAGCTCAAACTTATCTGCTGAGGTGTTTTAGGCAGATCACTGCCTAGAGCAAAATGCTGGGGAAATGTTTAAAACACAAGTGTTTGGTCTTTGCTTAAAGCTCTTTAAAAGATCTATGTAGCATCTCCAAATAATGCTGCAACCTCTGAAACCAGGCTGAGATTGCTACTGAGGTTGGAAAAGTGGCTTTGTTTTATGCCAAACATTTGACAGTCATTTACAAAGGCTGTTTACAGCCATTCTATTTTTGCTGGCTGCTGCATCTTCTGTCTCCTCCTTGACCTCTTTGGATTAAAATGACAGTAAGAGAAAATGATTATTACTCACCTCCTTTTGAAAATGTATCTGTGGCCAAGTTTCTGCATTGAAGTTGTAACCATGTACAAGCAAGTAATAAATGAAATTGGCTGAGAAACAGTAGGATCTAGCATATATTTCTTCAAATTTAGGCAGCATAAACTGCAGCTGAAAGCAAGAGATTTTTTAAAAAAAACCATGTTAATTATGGGAAAAAATGCTTTGGGGTTTTGTAACTAGAGAATATTTGGATCCTAACTAGAATTTAGTAACATTTTTCAGAAACACCAAGTAAAGGTGTAGACAATTAGATACAGGGATTTAGGAAAAGACTCTAAAAGTGACATAGCTTACGTAGTAAACAATGAAAATGAACATAAAACTGCATATTGAAGATTGAGGATGTTATGTTTTCTAAAATTTCCATATCATCTCTACAGCATGGTTAGAACTGTGAAATGAAATTTTGAAACCTATTCCGAGTGTTAAGCGTGATAGAAATACTACATGCTTTGAAGCACAGTGGAAAAACAAATGCTAGGTTGATACAGACCTTCTGAAGGGTTCTGAACACATAGCCAGTCCATATTATTTTTATATCCAACTTTTAAAGGTTTAAAATGGAAAAGATAAACCCCAACAACACCAAAAAACGACCAACCAAACAACCCACTTACCTGTGCCCAGCTCTGTGAACAGAAAAACCACATACTTGAATTGAAGTCATCTAGGGAAAAGTGTCCAGATAAATTCAAAGCATTAATTGTATAGTAGAATCCAGAGAAAGCCTATAGAAAAGGAGTAGGTGACAGGTTACTTTCAGAGCTACAGAAATCAAAAGCAAGCAAGCTCAAAAAAACCCACACTGTTTGCAAACCTACCACAAAATTCCCTTTTGCTTTTGGCTGATGTATTCCATTAAAGGGACAGTCCTCTCTGTCTCTGCAAGCAGTGAAGTTAAACAATAAAGAAACCATCTCCTGGCACAGACCTGGGTCTCCTGTTCCATGGAAATTCACAAGCTGGGTTGGGTAGTAATTTGCTGGTCTCAGAGACTGTGTACAAAGGCTGCCAAAGAAGTACTTCATCGTTAATGCTGTATTATAATTTTGAGGGTAACAGGGATTATCCACCTTGGCACTGGTGTTTGATTTCTGGGGGGAAAAAGAAACAAACAAAAACAAACAAGAAACCCCAAAAAATAAATGCTAGTCAAAAGCAAGAAAGACCTAATTTGGCATGAACTACAGGAATCTTTTAAAAATGCAGATGTATTTTTGTTCACTGATGTGACTGGTCAGCACAATACTGCTGATCACTATAATTCATAGAAACTCCTTTCTCCAGAAATTGTTGGCAAGATCAGCAAAACACTCACAAGGCCTTTTCGTCAAATGGCACAGAACTCTCACTAATTTTTAACAAATATGAAGTTCTTTGTATGAAACCTAAGTGCGTTTGGCCACAACAAAGCACAACTGAGCTCTTACTGGGGTCTCCAGACTCCATCAAAGGGAAGAGAACACAAGCCTAAGAATGTGCTCAGACAATTACTGAACACTTGCAAGAGCACCACAGCAAAGGGTCTTAAACAGACCTGGAGCAGCAGTGCCAAAAGCCTTTTCTCAGCTTCATCTCTGCCATAGCACTGGTAGCTGTGAGTGTAGACATTGTAGTTGTAACCATACAGCTTCACTTGCAAGGTGCTGTTGGAGTGCTCCTCAGGGTCCTCGGGGATAAATGAAATTTGAGTGGAAGCTCCTCCAAGATCCAGTGCACCCATAGTCTCCTTTCTGTAAGGATGGACCCATGTCCTCCAAAGGTTTCTCTACATGTAAAATTAAAAACAGGGCAAATTAGAAATATCATCTGCTTGTTCTCACCTCAAGCTTTTCTACTCTCTACTTCTTGAGACTTTCCCCCCTTCTTTGTCCTGCACTTTTTAAAAAAATAAGTAGCTATGAGGAAGACATGCAGATGTTTTTACATAAGAGGGATGTACTTTCAGAGAGTGAAATGATCTTGAAAGATGGGAAAACAAACGCAGCATAATGTTCAACTCAATAGGATAGCACAACGATCAAAGCGTAGGACTAGCCAGATCAATGTCTATCCTAGAATGTAGGGAATTGAAGTTCAGATACCCATGAGAACTTGAACAAATCTGGATGGAACTGGTATCAAGATTTGCTTGTTTCAAGGCAAGAAGAAACATTAAAGGAATAGAAAATTAAGAGATCACAGAGATAGTGAAAAGAGAGTGAAAATAGAGTGAAAAATGCAAAAAAGTCAGATGAAAGCTCCATCAAAGTCAAAAGAACAAGGACCCTTAATCTGCACATCTCCTCCACTGAAACTGCAGTCTGATCCATTCAGATGACATTTTTCCCTATTACCCAAAATATTCCCTAGATTCTGTATTTGATCTACATAGTCACAGTGTCAAATATAAATTTTCTGTGAATATCTATGTCAATCACTGAGCATGATGAGGTGAATGTATACACAAAAAGGGAAACAATGGGGTTTATGGGCCAGCAAATACACTCACAATAAAATTCTACAGTGAAAGATTCCCATAATCAGGCCCTCACAGAATTTGATTCTTAGCCCATTGTCACAGAAAGGTCAGAACTTCTCTCTTCTACTAGTGATATTCCACATGTATCTCTTCACACAACTTTAGACTAAACTGGTTTCACAGCGTCTTGCAGTCAATTCTTTATGAATTTGTCATATGGAATTTGATATTTGGATTATTAAAACTCATGTGGTAGAAGACTGACACCACCCTGAAGTTCATGATGCCATTTTTGTTGCATGAAATGCACAAAACGAGAAAAACTCTTACAGAAATGGGCAATTCCAATACTGTATTTCTTAACATTGCAAGTCAGCAACACATTCACCATGAGTTACTACTCCCAGCACAAAAAACTAATTCCTTCTTATTTAACGGCCATGATCTGATAGGAAGCATTCAGCCAGGACACATAGCAATACTCAGCAGTATTGGCTGAAATTCCCTTCAGCCTAGCAAGACAATCTGGGAGAAGTGCAGCCAATGCTAAGGGCAGCACACTCCTGCCACGAATGCAGATGAGTGATTGCTGATAATCTGGGTACAGCTTTTACTCTGAATGAAATGACAATGAATACCTGTACCTAAAAAGGGATCTTCCGACACATCTGACTCCCCCTTTGCTGTGAGGCTCCTGCCTGACCCTATTCCAAGTTCTAGAACAGCAGAAGTATGTTTTTATTGGTATCACTTGGCCTGCACAAGATAGTTGGTACCATAGCCTACTGCTCGTAGCCTGCAGCTTTTCAGCAGTCTTGGAATGAGCTGTGGATGAATGATTTCTGGCTCAGCTGAGGTATATTTGACCACCTTCAGTGCTTCAAACAGTCTTGCCTGCTTAGGACAAGTGAGCCAACACTGCCAAGCAATTTGGAGACCCCTAAGCTGGGCAGGTCCTTCACCAGTAGGGCTGCAGGGACAGCAAGTAAGCAGAAGAAAAGATCTTTAGTTGGCACCACTGTCAAGACAATCAGCAGCTGTCACCTGTCATACCAATGCATTTAAGAGCAGTCTAACTTTTTGGTTTAAGGTAAGGCACCCAATGTCATTTAGAGAGGAGCCCTTTTTTGGGGATCAACAAGTTTACCTTTGCCATATCACATTTCCATAACAACATATTCTTTGATTTATGTTTGCCCTATTACTGCCACAAAAAGACCCTGTGAGAGACTTCAGGGGAAAATAGAAGTTGCAACTCTGACACTTTAACAGGCATGTCCTGTCAAACTTCTCATTTATAGGAGAGAAACAGTGAAAAGAAAAGCATGCAGTTTTTTCCACACACCTCTAAGAAATTGCCCATTAAATAGTTGGCTGTTATCCATCCATACACCCCTTCCTCTGGCCCCGTTATGATCTGTGCACCCCTAAATTCAAAAGGTTGTGCTCTGAAGTAGTTTTGAATGCTTGCAAGGACTTCATTGGCTGCCGATTCATTTTGCAACCTAAGCAATTCACAAAACATGAAACACTGAGCATCTGGAAAGGTAATTTCATGTTTATTGTTCACTGACTAGCAATTCAAGAAAACTCCTACAATCAGCTAATATATTAAATAGACATTGTTTCCCTAAAGGGGAAGCTTATGATAGGGAACAGCCAGTATCCAGCATTGTTTCAGCAAGCAACTCCCTCTGTATATACCAACTTCCCTCTTTATCATGCAAGTTCATGGGTGGGGTTTTCTCCTTATATATACCTTTATTCTTAATGAACCGAGGGTTTATATGACAACTTCTGATTAAAACAGTCCTGGAATCTCTCTTCCAACTCCATTTAGCCACAGAACAATATAAAAAGCCAGTTTGTGCCAGGGCTAAAGACACAGACAGACCCCAAAAGCCACATCACATCAGATCACATCCACACTGAGAATCCAGTATCTAGTTTCAATCTGTCTTTGCTGCCCATGGATGTGCACAGACATTATCTGTTTACATAACACTGTATTTCAAGTCAGATGTGAAAGAGAAAATTAAACTCTTGCCTTCTCCAAAATAAAGCAAGCATTTCTTTTCAATACGGCATAACAGAGGGGTTTTATGCAGACACGCTTTCCCTATCAAAAAAGTTAATTAAATTAAATTGGCTGGGCTCCATTTCCCTTTGAGATGGCCAATTTCCAGTGGGTAAAAATGCATCCAGTACATTTTTCACATTCTGTTTTCACAGACTGCTATGCTAGTATGCATACAGAGTAGTTCAAGTTTCTGCCATACCTCAGCAGTCTCATGCCAGCTGTAGCCCCCAGATAAACAGAAGTGTTTTTATGCAGATGAGCTGGTATTCTCTCCTTGACTTTATTCAGACAGTCATCAAGAGGCTTGGCAAGAGCTCCAGGGCTACTCTCATAGCTGGATATACCAGGGCCTAAAAGAGAACAAGGAGACAGATTTCATTCTGCTTTGCCAACTACAAATTAGCCCAATTAGCAAGCAGGTGTTAAGAGAAAGACATTTCCCCCTTCCCCGCCCCGTAATTGCAAGCAAGGGTAGGATGGCTGAAAACTAGGAGTGCTTATTGAATAAACAATGTGGCGCCTGCCTCAGCTGTGTAAGGCAGAGAAGATACTCGTGTATCTCTGTATTTCTGTGTCTATAAATACACACCTATAGTACCATACTTGGAGTAACACATACGTGACAGCAGTGTTATATGTTCATGAGGAAAATAACTATACTCATGGCAGATGCTGTACAAAATAGCATGTCTGATGGATGTCAAATTTGTCTGATCTGCTGAAGTATAAAAAATCCATCTATCCACAGCCTAAGACAAAGATTTTCTAATCTGGTTTGCCCCAGCTGTCATGGACACCATGGCACCCTACAGCTCACTGCTCTCAACTGAAAGTACAATAAAGAAGCTTTTGCAAGGAATTGCTGGTGAAATTTCAAGATGCACAGAAATGGCTCTTGAATTCATAGAGGTACAAGTCTGCGCTGGTGCATGAACTAGTAAACAGCTTTCCAAATTTTCAAAGCCTTCAAAGAGCAGGAATGAGAGTTACAACATACTGCATAAGGCATAGCTATTTGAACAATTAACATCAAAGTGCTGCCTTGCTCAACACTCCAAGGACCATCAGGATCTCAACTTGGGTGTAAATAAAACATTCCTTGCTAAAATTCCCTAGCTGAGGAAGTCACACAGGGAGCAATCCAGGCATTCCCATGAAGCCACTGCCTCAAAGAGAACAATTGCCAGAACTCCATCTGTTTCTGTAACAGCCATGTCTTGCACAACCTGGTCCCAAGCTAAGCAAAAGGTGGTTTTTACCAAGTTGAAAAGAGAAACCTTTTACGTTCAGTCACATTGCATTGATAGAAACAGAAGAAAAAATACGTAAGCCTTTACAGATTTCACACTCCCAAACTCCTTTTTTGACAGTGTGAACTTAAACATGAACATTGCCCTGTAATCATTAGATGTTCACAGCCCTGGTTTTGGAATAAGACTTTCTGAAGTCTTAAGTCTAGCACAAACAGGCCTGAAGCTGGAAGGAAAGCTGTTACCAGAGGAAAACAGAGCAGCAACATCCTCAGCAGCTGCCATTGCCTCACACTCCTTTGGTGGCTGCAACTTCCCGTCTTGTAGTGTTCAGACAGAGCAGGTCACAAGGCAGTGACCATTTTCTTCTGGACAACTGCCTGCTTTGCCAATGCTTAGAGCCTTGCCAGGACAGATTAACTGCATTATAAAGAAGGGACTTTGATTTGGGGCTGGTTCCTACACACAGCGGCAGAGGTACTTAATAAAGGCAGAATTGAAATCATAAAACCACCACAGAACTCACAGAGCAGTTGATCATTTGACCTTCAAGTTCAGTAGGTATGA
Source organism: Corvus kubaryi (assembly GCF_017639235.1). Taxonomy (NCBI): domain Eukaryota; kingdom Metazoa; phylum Chordata; class Aves; order Passeriformes; family Corvidae; genus Corvus; species Corvus kubaryi. The sequence continues at coordinate 16,695,834 of NW_024581137.1, read as the reverse complement.
GAAATCTGCCTCTCATTATGCCCAGAACCATCCCCCAAATTAAGTGCTTAAGACTACAGTTAGAGGGTCACTAAAGAAACACTGACAGATGTGTTCACCACTGTCACCCACAGCATTGCTGGGGACAGCTCCCAGGAACCAGGCCTCTGTCTCCTCCAGTACAGAGTTACCCAAGACTAGAAGAGTGAACCCTGGTGATTTTGTACACTCAGGGATGAGGAGTATTTGTCTGACCATGGCTAAGGACATGAACCTAGACAGTTCATAGCAATTTGGACTCCTCTGTTTTGTAATTTATTTGCATTCTCCAGAGGTAAAACAAAATCTAAACCAATTAAAGCAAATTCACAAAGCACTGCTGGTTTTTTCGTGAAGAAGAATAATGCAGTTTCTCTGTGCATTTTTCTCATACCAGAATTCCTAAAGGCAACATTCCTGATGAGTCCAGACATGAGTTAGCAGAGTGTACCCCTGACCTCAGCAGGCTGGCCGCCATTCCAGCAGTTTGTAAGGACATTTCATCGTTAGAGACATGACAGTGCATTACTTCTGTTCATGTTACACTTGCTTTCCTTTCCTTGCTCTAGAATTGCTAAGAATGTCCACACGTACATTTAACACTGAAGACAGAAATGCTGGTGCTGTTAAGAAACCATTGCCTTCTACTCCCTGTTACTCATGGGCCTCTGTGGCTACATCTCCAGTATCTATTTCCAGACACAAAGAGAGATGCAAGACTTTATGAGATCATGACTGAGAGAGAAGGAAAAAATTCTCTTTGAACACCGCAGTTATTATCAGAGAACAAAAAACCTGATTTCCCTCCCCTACCTGGCCATCTGTCTTCGCAAAATGCATGGCATTTTCATATCTTTGAAAGCTGTATCAGATGTCACAGAAGTTGACTAAGAGTTTCTATGAAGGAATCCACAACCACCTAACCATACTGGAGTGTGATCGGAAGTCAGCCTAGTCTGTCTGTCTGCAAAGAATCAATTCAAAACCTCAGACAAATGACATGGCAGGTAGCCAGCGTACCTGTGGGACACCTTCTAGCAGTGCACAGACACAGGTCTTCCTGAGACAGAGGCCACACCTATATTTTTGATAAAACTATGACACCCTGTCAGAAATAGTTCTGCCAATTTAGCTATTTTCATCAATATTTTTATTAGCTGCTTCCTAGTTCTGTAGTGTGGAGAAGCTCAGTCAACAACTAACATCTAACAAGGAATAGATTCCTATTCTTCTAAAACTCTTTTTATTCCCAGCTATTTGAAAATATATATATGACTTTTATTCTGAAAGAAACACAAGGACTGAACAGGTCCTGACCCTTTAGATTGAATTCTGTCTGCACCAGTCATGCACTGCCATGGAGTAAATCAAATTTAGCTACAATTTCCTCTCTCTGGTGCAATGATTAGAGCATCCTACTGTATCAGCAGGAAAAGAACTAATGCTGACAGACATAGACATAGTCTTGACAGTCTTCCCTCCCCAGCACTGAAAAGGGAACACAGTGGGAAAAGAAAAAAAAAAAAACCAGCATAAACAAGGCTAAGAATAACTAAGGAACTTTCCTTTGAGCTCACCTTTCACATTGCACTTGAAGGTTTGGCTCACTACTCCTGTGTTGTTTTCTTTTTCCGCCGGCCACTCATAGACATAGACTGTAGTCCGAGAGGATCCAGCATCAAGGACGATTCCATACTGGGGATTAAAAAATAATACATTAGATGAAGAAAGAAACAATGACAGCTTAAATGCCCATGTGCAGCTGCACTTCACTGCACCACTAGGCATTTAGAAAATGCATGCACAGTGTATTATTTACAAGAGAGATTAATTCTAGTGTTAGGCGCTTAGGCATGAATCCAACAGCCAAGCACAGAATGAATCTGGCTGCAAACCAAGGAACATACTACATATATTCAATAATTAATTCAGTGGGGATGGAGAATGCTCATCTCCTTTCAGCATCAGGTTCAAAACCCACACTGACAGATAACACTGTGTTAGGACCTGATTTTGCAGCAAATTCATTTCCCTTTATCCCAGTCCATCCCTGAATGCTGAAGGGTTTGATATCTACGCACAGACTTTAGACTCGAGGATGCACGTAAAGCTATGAGCAAAGAGGTAAAGTACATAATAGTCGACAGTAAGAATGATGTAACAAGTCTGGTTCTTTCCTAATTGCCCCATAAACCTCTCCCTTTGAGTGGTTTAGGCAGTCCACCTGAGAGCTTGCCTCTGAGAACAGGTTGTGCCAGAGTATGAGACAACAAAGACAGAAAGAGAGTCAATATTGCCCCATGATTATTTATTAAATAAATGAGAGAGATTTAAATTCCTTGCCCCAGGTCCCTTGGACTTTGGGATTAAAGCACAGGTTTCTCTATCCCATCCCACTGCTCACCAGACCAGTTTTCCCCGTTTCCCATATTTTATGGCAGCAGAAAACTGTAGTAACTGGGAAGGCAATCTCAATAAAGGGAAGCAAACTGAAATTTTGGTATCCTCTTTATGATCCCTAAAAGTATGTTTAGCTCTTCCTAAGTCACCTAATTGGTAGGAGTCACACAGTGTAGGGTTCATTTTTCTGTCAGCTTTTTTCTTTTGAAACAGACAGATGCCCAGGAGCCTGACAAAACTGAAAAATGAGAGCCTCCATCTGTCTACAAAGCAGTAAGATCCCCTGTAGCAGGTTGATAAATTTCATCCCACTGCCTCCCTGGGGACCAACAAGTCCAACCGGGAAGGATCACTGCTTCAGGTGGCAAACCATTCAGCTTCCACACCTGATTATTCCCAGCCTCTACTGTAATCCTAAAAACTCCTGGTCCCCAAATAATACCAGCAATACCAGTCCAGTCTGTTTCACAGAGGACTGTTAGATAATGAAAATTTCATTTATATTTATGCAGACAATATTTACCCATATCCACTAAAAGATTAAAGGCTCCACAGATACTATCAAACCACCACATCATTGGATTCTGTTTCAGTAACTGCTTTAGCAAAGATAATTTGAGTGTATTTCCTCTCCTTGGAAGAGATGAGCACTCTGGAGGTACATAACACAGTAATGGTCAATCTGCTTAAGGACTACTAATTAAAACTAGTCTCAGTCAGCTTAAAGTGCCAACCATAAGCTTTTAACTTGGCTCCTTTTAGAGCTAACCATCATACCCAAGTAGGGCTGGAAGATAACAGAAGTATTTTTACCTCAGTTAACTGGGAGCTTTTCAACCTACTTCCTCCCTCCCCTGCATTTTCCAGCTTCATTCTGAAAGTAAGAGATTTCCATCCTGAAGAGTAGTGGTACCCTCTTTTGAATTAATGCATGACCGACAATTTTATTGTCTTTCTCCTCCTCCTCCTCTATTTTTTCTATACAGCCTCTTGCTTCCTTTAAAAGAGATGCTCATTTTGGAAAGGTCTCTTGGACCCATTTCAGGGTGACTCTTGAGGCTCCTCAGGACTTGTGTGAGTTCACTGTGTGCAAACTGGCCCATGCAGCCTCAAGAAGTGGTGATCAGCGACAACTGTGCCACATGCTAGGATTAAAATTAATCTTTAATTCAAAAAGCAGAAATGACAGATGACACTGCATCTTAAGAAGGTGAGAGAATTCTACCTGCCTTGTCTTAGCAGGCTGCAAAAGACAAACTGGCTGGATTAAATTTTTCCAGGGATGTTAGATTTCTGACCAAGTTGCAAGTTGGATCACCTTTGGCTGCCCTTTAAGGACAAGCAATGCCTTCCTGCTTTGAAATGCTCTGTGTGGGACTAGGAGCATAGGAAAACCCTTACCCCAGACTAGCAGCTATTAAAGAACAGAACTGCTTTTTCTCCCTTTCCTTTCTACTTCAGCCTTCCCACAGAATATTTCCATCATCAAAAAGGCCTAGTGATTCCCTAACACCTAGGAACTGCACCATTTAGTCAATGGACTAGATTGGTCAGACAAGACGGGGAGACAACATCAACCCAGAAAAGCTTCAGAGTTCTGTTTTCTAGTCCAGAAGAAAAAAGAAAGAAGGGGGGGGGAATAAGGAAAAAGGAAAAAGCTTATTATGGGAATATGGCTTTGTGGGTGCATCCTGAAGAGTAGCAATCTCAACAGATAAGCAAGCACAAGCCCCAGGATTAATCACCTTTCCAGCCTGAGTATCATTCCTATAGGAGGACGTAGAGCTGCACAAACCCTTAAAGCAGGCACAGTTAAGATGGGTCACCTGCCTTCCAATCACTTTGGAAACTGCCAAGAGAAGCTAACAAGCTAAACCAGTTACAGGGAAAATGGAGGCCACAAAAGTGGATCTACGCATGCAGGCTTCAATTCAGCTACATAGGTTTGAACAATTTTTAATCAAGTATAACATCCACAAACAATGCAAAACACTTCCTAAGAGCCAAAAGAGATGTGCAAAATTTAGGTGTTGAAAACTTTAGCATCCTGAGAGGCAAATTAAAGAAATACAATAATGAAGTGGGTTGTTTTTTTCTGTAGGGCTCACAAAACAGCAATAGACAAACAGATTTTTTTTTTTTTTTGACTGGTCCAAAGGCTCATTACATTCAGAGCTATCATCATTTACAATTTCAGGCTTCTCCACTGAGGATGTTTGTGTTTTCTTCATCACTCTTCTCACTTCATGATATGTATCAGTGAGTCATGAGTTGTTTCAGTGCCCCAGCCTCATGCAATGGGCAGGCCCTTCCTTCACTAATCACTGGCTCAATCTTCAGATAATCCAACCATCAAGGATCCAAAATATTCAATTTTGCAACAACAGTTTAAAACATCAAGGCCATAGCATATAATTTATCTCTTGTGCCACAATAGATGCTCTCAACATACATCTTGGGAAAGAGCTCTTATGCCACAGGTAACACAAACAGTAGTAACAGAAGAACAAGGCCATTTACAAACAGTAAGTCTGCTTTAATCATGTTGTTGCCATATTTAATTTTAACCAACCATTATGTTCAGGACACTGTAATTTCCAGGCTCCATTGTATCAGCCAGGTACTGGAGGGTTTCACTGGCATGCCAAGGTCCTCCTTCTATCTGTGAATTTCTTGTGAGAATAAATCACTCACTGAGGAGGACTCAGTGTTTCAGGAATCAAAAACAGGGTCCTCCTTATCACCTGCATTAGCAGGCTTACAGCCCAAACTCAAATCCAAAGCCAAGGAACACCCAGTAGAGGAAACACCAGCCTTCCTCCAGAACCAGCTGTGAAGCTGTGATTCAGTAAGCAAACCTCCCCACTTAAACCAGCTCCAGATAGCCCAGGTGGTTCCAATGCTTCCTCAAAGAGTAACATAAACAGTTTTATCATTCTGAATGTGAAACTGAATTAATGACAAACACAAGAGGTGTGTAGGCTGTCTTTTAGATAGTGGCTTCAGCCTTTTCCTGGTGTCAGATGGGATACATGTGAGCCCAGTCTTGCCTTGCATGAAAATTGGTGGGATGTGAGGCTGCTGCACGCAGCCATTTGGGGCTCAACGGAGCATATACTTGATGCACTGTGTCCCCATGCAAGATCCCAGCACTCTCCCCCTGCCACACCACATAAACATATAAACCGGGTATCAGAATACAGTTTTATCCCATTGTCTGACTCACACACCACGAAATGATTCAGACAAAGCCAAAGGTGTTTATAATCCCATGAAGTGCAATGAGGCATTAGCCTATCGTTATCAGGATGTGAACTATCCAGTTAAATACACATGCAGATGGAAAGGTAGAAGAGACTTCCAAGAAAAATCTGACAAGAGGATCGTGGGAAAAAACCAGAACTCAGCATGCCAGGCTGCACAGCTTCTCTAGAAGGGCATTTTCTACAGCTTTTCCTCAGTTGTGTACATCCCTCATTGAAGAGCCTGCACACGTTTCACAGCACAAGGCAAAGCCTGAACTTCAGAGTGTTTCAGTTTGTCTTTTGCAGTTTACTCTGTCCCCCCTAATGAAGTTGGTTTGCTTCTGTTAATTTCCAGCAAGTCCCAACACGTGGTAGAGGACCGAGTGCAAACTTAGAGCCCAAATGCATTTGATACACAGGAGCAATTTGCAAAGATGTCAGCATAAACTTCCCAGCTGTGCTAGGGGGAAGAATTTAAACTCTGGGTATTTCCCACTTCAAAATTAGTTTAAAATTACTTTCAATCTCTGGCAAAAATAAAGAAAAAAATTTGGACTTTCAATCCTGAAGAAGACATTATGTGGTAGCCACCACAGAGAGGGAACCAAGAAATACTTTTCCTGCTTTGCCACTGACTCTTGACCAATTCTCTTTTTCTCTCAGCTTCAGTTTTCCAATGATGATATGATTAAACATTAATTTATGGCTGTAAGCTCATTTGAATCACCCCATAAAAATGAGTTTAGAAAGGCACATTATTAAATATCAGTTCAAAACATTGTTCTCCTTCCTGAGGTATCCTAAGACTTACCTTAAGCCCTGGGGAGAGGACCTGTTGCTGGTTTATCTGAATCACTGCAATAGCAATAACAAGAACTATGCTTAGAAGAAGGAACACTTGAGCAACAACACTCGGGGTTCTGGTGAGCATCCTGAAACGACAAAACGGGAGACACTTGGGGAACTTGAAAGGATTCTGCAATTCTCTCTTAAAGCTTGAAGCCCTGAATCAGTGGAAACTCATAAAATCTAATTTCATCAACTGGATTACCTAGTGGAAATTCCATCTTCTCCTCAAGAACTGCCTGGTGTTTTGCAACCACTAACTTTTTATTGTCTGGAAGGTCTGTGTCTATATTGTCATGCTAATGATGCCAGATTTCACCCTCAGCCTGCCCATTTTCCACGGTGCCTACGTGTAGGTGCCTGCTCCCCACCTCCCACGCCTGAGGAAACGCAGGCTGTGGGCAGGCAGGCCGGGGCTGGTGCTCACCCAACTCTTCCCTGTGCTCCGGCAACACGGACACAACCAGGGCCACACAGACCCCTGAGGGAGGCTGCTGAGTGCAGCTGATGTTTCTGCCAGAGATGCAAGGTCGGTGTCTTGACAAGAGATACAGGCTTCTTCAGCAAGAAAAAAATGAAAAATAAAAAAGGAGGTTTTAAGAACATTAAAGTAGGCATGCTTCTGCTAACAGCTGATGAAATATGTGTGTGTGTATTACTGAGGAGCCTATTCATATCATGCTGCACTGCACATAAAATATAAAATATACAGTTTAACTCTGAGATGTTGCAATGGAAAATTACTAAATCTAAGTAAATCTAACATGGTTATGTCGGACAAACCCTAAGGTGACATGAAACATGCATACTAACAGTAAGGCTATTTATATGTTCATATCCTCTAGAAAAGTTTCCTAGAATTCAAACGTGGTTTAGGTTTTCTGGAATTTCTGCTCATCCTTTTTTTTCCCACATCCCTGACCAGACATCTCTTAACCCCAAGAGCCCATTCAGTACCTCTGAATACTGACAGTCCACATATCAAAATCCTTATGCTCCTCAGGGGTTGAGGAGGAAGGAGGCAGCTGGAGGGATATGGCAAGCTTAGAAGTGTTAGAGGAATGCAACAAGGAGAACTTTCCTGTCTTATTTCAGAAACCATTTGTTTTGGCATAGAAAAATCAACGTAGCCTGGCGTGATCTATCCTGAGTCACATCTCCTAATTCTTCCATACTGATTGTTGAACATACCAGTGGCTGCTCAGGACTGTCCTATTCTTTCAGCAGTCACCAGTGCCAGTCTGTGCTGAGGACAGGAGCTTAAAGGTGGTCTCCAGTCCGTGGCCAGAGCACAACTGTGTCAGCCCCATTGTACCTGCAACACGTGGTCTTGTCCTTAGCTCCAACCAGAGCCAAAAGGCTGAGGGAGAGGGCAGAACAAATGCTTCTCCCACAGTTTCCATTTTCTAAACCCCATGGGCTCTTCAGCCTGGGTACCCATGGTCCAACATCTGTGTTCACATTCAAAAGAGAAAAAAGAAGCTTGTTTTGTTCTGGGAGTAGCTTCACACTGAGCTTTGCGTATTGCTACTGCCTTCCTTCTTTGTCTTGCTACTTCTGTTCCAAAAACTGGCTCAGATTGGCTTTTGGTAACTCTTTGTTTCAGTTTGACACATCTTACTTCCAAAACATCGTTTTTTACATTCATTAACTCCCTTTTCTAAATCCATATAGGCTCCTTGTGGAGCCTATCTACTCTTCCAATACTTTCTTTCTTGGCTTGGTAATAGCTTTGTCATCTTAATTGTCAGTTAGTTTTAAGGGAAAATTACCAGCCACATTGGTGATCTATCTACTTCTCTTCATTGCTTTACTATTCTGAGGCATTGAAACATCATGTACACAAATGCACAAATGACAGAAATCTTTTTTTTACTCTTAGAAAATGTGCTAACACCTCCACTGTAACCTGCAAATAATGTCAGGACATACCAATTAGAAGTATTTCTACAGATCAATTCCTCTTTGAAAGGAGAGGGCAGATTCTTAGCTACACATTTATGAATAGCCATCTGGATAAAATACTTTAGGGGGACAAAAAGTCACTTTCTTTAGCTTTCAATTGTACATGGATATATCTATATAACATTGTAAAGTGACTGAAAGAGAACTATCTGCTCACAAGCTAATATATACCAGTCACTCCTGGATCAAAGCACTGATATTCAGTGCTGGAAAAAAACAAGTCGTCATCAAAGAAAAACATGCAGGACAAATGACTCTTTGAAAAACTGAAGCATTACTAAAAAGCAAAGCAATAATGACCATTAGACTATTAACACTTAAGTCTTGAATGATTAAATATTTTCTGCTCCCATTTCTGGGAACTGGAAATTTTGGCTTGTTGAATTTCCCATGTGCTTCCCTGGTACTGGGATTTGTCTTCATCAGAGGTGATTTTTCTCTTTTCAAAAATTTTTTTTGAGAGGGAGAATATAAGGTAAGGGCAGACGTCTTAAGACATTCCTCATACAATCTCGTCCCACCAGCAATCAGGACAATTTCATCAGAGATAATCTGCAAATCCTGATTTACACAATAGCCTCTGTACCAAAAGGGCACCTTACACTCCATGCCCCCTAGAAGTCATCACACAGCTAATACCTTTGCTATCCTGCTCTGGCTACACTCAGATCTAAGGCTCACACACGCACCAGGCAATGCAGTCACACTTGCCCATTCAGTGAAATCTGTAGAGACACCAGAGAGGAGTTCATTCACTCCACCGTTTAAACACAGTTGTAATGTTAGGAACTCGTTGCTATCGTTGTACGCTTGTTGGCAAAAAAATAAAAGATGTTAACAGAGTATCAAAAAACAGTTGCATTCCATTACTAAAACAACATCATCCTGAACCAAGAAAGAGCATAAATACATATTTTCCACACCCAGTTAAGTACACTGGGCCACACATGAGCACACTGGAAGGATCACTTTCTACACCTTACCTGCAAGCAAAAGGAATTCCTGCCTGCAAAGGGAAATGCACCCAACTTCTTCATGCCACCAACATTTTAACCAAGTTAAATGCACACCAGTAAAAATGACTGTGCTGAAATTCCTTTTCCCAAGTAACTTGAAACATCAGATCCACTTCTTTTAGGTACTGACCTGTTTGTTCATAGGGTGGGTAAGCAAGCACCTTTCTTCACGCTGTAACCTGAGAGATACAAACACGTTACCATTTTTTTCAGACGAGGTCGACAGGTCGATGTTTTAAGTGCTGGGGGAAAAAAAACCAACCAACCAACCACAAAACTAATCCCATAGCACCAAAAACCCAACATCGACAGCACTTTAAACCCCGTGATGAAAACCTGCGAGGAGGTTTCACACGCCTCTCTTCGGAGGAGAAATTAAGTAAAAACAAGCACATGGACACAAAATTGCGGGTCAAGCTTTCCCTCTCCGCCGTCCTGGGTGAGAAAGCTTCACACGATTATGTGTTTTGCGAGAAAACACCAAATTATCCCCCCAGGATAACGTCGGAGAGACAGAGCGACACCCCCGCCGCGACGCCCGAGGCGGTAGTCGCCCACCCCCTCACCTCAGCCCGGCCCCCGATCCGGGGATCCCGGCTCCCACCGCATCCCCAGCTACCTCCGCAAGCCGGGCTTCCCCGCCCCGTCCCGGGATGAGGAGCGACGGGAGCCGGCTGCACCCTCGGAGCAGCTGCGAGCGCCTCTCTCCCGGCAGGATTTGTGGAGAGTCACCGGGTGGGTGCCCGCCCGCTGCTCCTGTACCTCCGAACAGATGGAAAACAAACAAACGAAAAAACAACTTGCAAGTTAAAAAAAAAAAAAATCCGGATGAACTGACTGAAGTGGAGGGAGGAGATCTGCGGCGAGGGGACGCATGCGAGGCGTCGCCGCAGCGGGAGATGCGGCGGGGGCTGCGCCCGGCGAGGGATGCGCCGGGGCAGCGGGGCTGGGAGAACCCCCCGTGGCACTGCTGTGCCTCTCTCCCCTCCCCTCCTCCGGCGGCTCCTCGCTTTCCGGAAACGCCGCTCGGGATTTGACGGCAGCTGGTGCGGCAGGGTGTTGTGGCTGGCCGCCCCTAAATCATATTGCTCAGCTCCCTCCCAAAGCGAGGCCAGAAAGGGGTTTGTCTAGAGGTGGGTGAAAGAATCCCTGAGTCTTCTAAAAGGAACAGGTGCTTTCTGAGGAAGGAATTTCTCAGACCCCAGAAATCAGCAGCCCCTCCACTCTTAGGGCTACGTTTCCATCCAGGTTCGAGCATACAGGCACCACTGATTTTGTAGTTTTGCTGGAGTTCTTGCCAAACCTAGGCTGCTCCATGGACCAAGCACATTCCCAGAAACAGTGTCACAGGTCCTGCCCTGTCCAACCTGTGTGATCAGCTACAGCCAAGGATCATCCTACAGCCTGCAGGATGAGTTTGCCAGGGACACGAGCTCTGGAATCGCAGTGAGGCACTTCAGCTGCTTTGCCACCATTTGCTCATTGTTCTAGGATTCAGAGTGACATTAATGCAAAAACCCAAATGCACCTCTTTGATGCTTTTTCTTACAAAGATCTTGGAGAATTACAGTATCTTTGATTTTTTAATAAAGGAGGACAAGAAACCAGCTGCAGCCTTGTGAACCATCTGTAAGCATCCTTTCAAAATCTGCTCATTTTGGGAGCGGAGGCAATTTCCTCTTTTTGATGACAATGCATTATTAAAGCTGATTTAATGATGATCTTGGGAGATCAGTTATTTCTAGCACACGAAGACAAAGCCTCCCATCCCTCCTGATTGCCTGTCTGTTGCATGTAATTTATTTCTTTTGTATTATTTCCATTCATGTGGCATATTTTTCTTCTCCCATCCAAATGTATTTCAGGCCCTTGGTCCAACTGACTGCATTGGTCAGTCACCTGAATCTGCTCAGGTGTCCATTTAAAATGACAAGTGAACCGGATTGCTTACCCCATGGAAAAGCTTCTTATTGTTACACAATCAAACATGAACACTTTGAAATAGAAAATAAAATGTCAACCAGTCCTACACCAGTGACTAAAATGTAATGCTTACAAAGAAAGCAAACGCTATCTTCTATATCATCTACTTCTATAAAAACAGACATCCGAGATTTTTTTCTTTCTGCACCATTTCCAAGAGCTGGGCTGTTGCATGAGCTGCTCGTGACTTTTATTGCCATGCTAAAACCATGACAGCAGCATAAGTGATATGGGCTATAAAATCCCCCAGCTGGTTCAAAGTCCAGAGCACTGCTCCAAAATCAAATGGACTAGAAATAAGATTGCCCTCCAGGCATGCCCAGTGGCTGTGTTTCATTGTTTCTTCTGCTTCAACCCAGGGGACCCACCTTAGATCCCCTACTTTATCTTGTTTTCCTAAGCCTTTTTCTTTGACTTTTCTTCAGTTTCCTCCTCAGCCCATTCCACCCTTTCATAGTTCTCTTCACCTGATCCTCCGTCCCTTCGTCACTCCCAAGCCATAGATTAAGCTGGCTGCCATTTTCCCAGCCTTTGCTGAGCCTGCAGCACACATACCTCTCCTCTCCATCATTTTCTTTGCTGCAGCACCTTTTTCTTCTCTCCCATCATGTATCCTTGTTCAGATGCACTTAGTGTAACTAACTGTATTGATTTGTTTTGCTTGGACAGAATCTACCCCAGGTGTCCATTTAAAAATGACAAATGAGCTGGATTGCCAGCAGTCCCAAGGAAAAATTTATTGCTTTTGCTGCCATCGAGCATGAATACGTGGAGTAAAAATACAGTGACTGTCATTGGCAGATTCATGAATACCAGTTCCTATGATCAGTACCAAGTCTCTAGAAACTAAAATATCATGGATGTGAATAAAGTATTTGTTACAGACACATTTCTGCAATGCATTCACATTTACACAAGACACACAGCAGATACTGCCCCATTTCCCTATGGAGTGACAGCAGCAACATAGGGAGAGGAGATGGATGATTATACATCCCAAGAGACCACAGAACTTCATCTGTTCCTTGTGTAATGCTCATACAGCATTGGCTGCTGGAATATCAAGAGGCCTCAAAATATCCTCTGAAGAGACAGCAAAGGGCAAAATGGGGAGAAAACTTAATGTAAAAAATGGAGGTAAGAAGACACTGGTGGCTGCAATAAGTTTGCTTTCCTGCGTGGTACTTTGCAGTTCATAGGAATAAGATCCATCCCTCATTTCTGTTCATTCTTTGCAAGGTCCAGTAAACAGAGGGCTTCTTCTCTTCATCCTAAGGTTTTTGCACCATTTGTGTTGCTTTTTGCACTGCCTTTTCCACCATTTGTGTTGTCAGCAGATTGGTGTGATGCCCTTTAACTCAGCTCATCACTTCCATCAATATTCTTGGTTACTTTCCCTCAATATTGACAAAGACTGTTCATTCACAGTTTCTGCTTCCAAAGACTTACTACCTTCATGTTCACCTCTTTACCTCAGGATCAGCTGTGACAAATAGCAATGCAGGCAGAGCTGCCTGAAGAATTTGGGGCCCTCTGGGCCAGCATGAGTCACGACATTAAAATTAGGCCTTTTTGGTGACCAGCATGTTATTCCAAGGCAAAAAGCACTTTTTCTATTTGTTTCAGAAAAAAATTCTACATATTATGCATCCAAAGAATTGCAATAATGCTGGTGAAGGGTCTAGAGCACATCTTACAAGGAGCAGCTGAGGAAGCCAGTGTTGTTTAGCCTGGAGAAAAACAGGCTTAGGGGAAACCTTGTCACTCTCTAGAACTACCTGAAAGGAATGTGTAGCCAGGTGAGGGTTGGTCTCTTATCCCAAGGAACAAGTGATAGGACAAGAGGAAATTATCTCTTGTGCCAGGGGAGGTTCAGATTGGATAACAAGAAAAATTTCTTCACTAAAAGGGCTGTCAAGCATTGGAACAGGCTGCCCAGGGAAGTGGTTGAGTCACCATCCCTGGAGATATTTAAAAGACCTGTAGATGTGGTGCTTAGGGACATGGTTTAGTGGTGGATGTGGTAGTACTGGGTTAACAGTTGGACTCAGTGGTATTAAAGGTCTTTCCAGCCTGAGTGGTTCTATGATTATAGCAGCATACCACGTGAACTGTTCCATTTAGGAAGATAGCTCCCTAGGCTTTCAGGTAAGGAAGTCACAAACCATGTGTGGCCTCCACATTTAGAAGAATGCTAGATGAGATTCTTCTCAGAGATCAAGAATGCAGGTTTTTTCGTTTTACACTGTTGCAAAACAGATTTTTAATAGTCTTAAAGCATCTGCTGCCCTATAGTTCTCTAGCATTACTGACAAACACCACCACCACACGTCCATAAAGTAAATTCACAGCTATGGCATGAGAAATTCAGTTTGTGCAAAGCTCATACGTTCTCACACATTGCTCATGAGATATTCTGATTGCTTTAAGTAATCCTGGATACAGACATTGCCTTTTCTCTTTCAGTATTTCACTGATGGCTTCTTTGAAATACCTTAGACAGCTATTTGTTGGTTTATGTTTTTATTCCTTTACCAGAGCACTAAAGTTAATGATGTGTCTTCGATTTAGTTTCTGAATCTTCTGCCCCATACATATGACTCTGTGGTAGTAACAGTTTTCTGGTTTCTACATTATCTTAGGAGGCCTTGAAACAAATAAAAATTTAATTCTGAAGCTGAAGCAAAATATTTTCTAATTTATTTATTCTCTTCCTGAGGCTTAGAGCTTTATACCTTGCCTCTATTGTCCTAAGAATCAAGAGCTGCTTCAGTCAATTAAAAACCCTCAGGAACAGCCTTCATCACATGGTTATGAGCCAGCACAAGTTGTAGGCACGTAATTAGGGCAGCAGATTGCTGGGGTAGCAGAAAAAGACAGCCCTTTTGTCTATTTTGCTATGCCCGTGTTTTAGAAAGCCAAACGAGCTGCTGCGGCAGGAGAGGGTGTGTGCTTGCCATGCTGTGCTGCTGAAAGGAGAGATGCTTTCCAGGAGTAACAGTGGCTGCTCCCAGCCCTTTGCTCCCTGCCCCTCAGCTGCAAGACAAGATCATGGTGCTTTTCAGCAAACTCATCATGGTTTTTTTTTTAGCCACAGCTGCAGATTTATATGTTACGTCCTGACTTATATATCCCATTGTCATAAAACCAGACACAGGAATCTGACAAAGAAATACCATTCTCTTACAAGAAATTCACTGTTGTACTCAAAGACATGCACCACCTCCAGCGAATGGGGATAAATTTACTGAAACTACTCTTGGGACTTAATCCTTTTAAAAATTGCTGTGTGAAAAACTACTCAACATGGAATATTTCTGTGTGGTTGACCACTCTAAATGAATGTTTCACTTTCCATGGCTCAGAAGTAATTGCTGACAAGCTGCTGGTTCAGGAGAAGAGAGTCATCCCCTATGTTTTCAAAAAGTATGAAGTAGTCCTTGTAGCAACATTTCTGACATGGTTTTGTGCTCTTCCAGGAATGCATCAAATCAGCCGAATAATTCTAAAATTCCTAGATAAAATCCTTTCCATTGCAACTCCATACAGATCAAGCTATCTCTTTGAGCAGATCTGTGGATGAAAAAAGTTCTGTCACAGCTCTTTCCAAGTTCACCTGCCAGTATTGTCATTCACTGTTGCTTTGTTTCCCTAACTCTGAGCTAATATAGCAAGTTCCTTTTTCGCTTTCCATTCACTAACATTAAACTGCAGTCATTTGGGATAGTTCATAGGCTCAGAAATGCCACTGTAGCCGTTAAAGTCAGTTGTACAGAACATGAAGCCTGTGGCAGAAAACAAGCAGCACACAGAAGAGTAGAATGATCCCTGTAATAGTGATTCTAACAATCATTCCTGATGTGCAGACTCACCCTTATGTAGTTCCTGCTTGAAAATAGCCTGCACTAAACAGGTTGTTTTCTCACTAACTGAACAAATACAGAGTGACTTAATTAAATGCCTGTTTTGATTCCAACAGATTGAAAAGCCTTTTCTTATCTGGTATGGGGGAAGAGAACTTCTTGCTCAATGGAGTGCAAGGCGGGATTTGATGGAGGGCATGAGGCGTACCTTGATTGGGATGTTCCTACAACCTTGACTGTGTTTCATTATCTTCATTCACTTTTGCAGCCACAAGTACAGTATCATCTCTCCAGCCCATGGTAGTAATAGTAAATAATGCACCTGATGTGAAAAATGCATCCAGGTTTTGGCATACCTGTGAATTTCCCCTTTTTTTCATTCCCTTTGTCTCCGTTTTGGTGCCCTGAGTGTTTATGACCTGCAGAAGGGCATATCACACACACCATTTTAGCATTGACTGATGGCTTTGTGAACCTTCCAGGGAGCACCTCAGGCAGGTTTGTGCCTTGAGTCAGCCCTGGGTGTAAGCGAGTGCCAGAAACAATATAACATCTAAACAACCTCCTGCCTGCAGCTCCACTCTGCTATGTCGGTCCTGAGACATCAGCCCTGCCAGCCACAGGGCTTGTGCATGCACAGTAAAGGCAGACACGTTAAAGGCAGCTGTTGCATTGGTCAGCCCCTCATGAGAGTCCTGTCTCTGTCAAACACTGAAGTTACTTGCTTGGCCATATCAGTCCGATAAGCACAAAATAAGAAGGGTGATGATTTCATTTGGATGCTTTGAAAGTTGGTGTCGGTTTGCCCAGGTGTTTGTTTCTTTGCCTCCCCCAGTCAGGTATCCTAATGGTATCCTGTCCCACCATTCTTCCTCCAAAGCCAAATCCACTTTTTGGCCCCTCAGCTTGGCAGTCATCCTGCACCATCTTACCTGTCTTGTTTTGCTGCTCTCTCAGGCTTCTTCAGCTCAACCCACTGGTTTTGCTGTTCTGGTTTTCCTCCTTGAATGACTCACACACATAAGACCTCTCTCCAAAATGTTGCTACCTACCAGCGGTAGCAGATTCCTTTAAATAAATTCAGGACAAAAAAAAAAAATCCTCTCCTTAAAAAAGCATATGCATACACTGAATAGTCTGGGACAACAGACAGGGCACTCTCCTCTGATCTTCCCCCAGTCATGGTCTGTGCCTGTCCAGAGAGCTCTCTGAGGGAGGGATCATCTGAAATGGTAGTGGCATGGTGCCAAGAACAGTGGAGCCCTCATTTGGCCAGGGTACAGGATAGAACTGTGACTAAATACATTAATCATCACAAGCCTGAAACGGAGCTCCATGAAACCACGCATGCTTTTAGTCCAGCTGACTTCGATTAAGATCCATGAGCACAAAAGCTGAACTCCCTGGGGTCGCTTCACATCAGTGCAAACAATTATCACCCACAGGAAAACAAATCACTTCTCTATGGTTTCCAGTCTATTTTATTTGCCAAGAATAGATTAGCTTCATTTTGCACTCTATATATACAGCTTTTTACGTAGAACAGTATATGCAAGGTTTTACTTGTGAGAGGCTGCCAGACAGGCATTTTCATTTTGACTTCTATCTGCTGAGCGAGGTTAGCTGTATTTTGGGAGTGTGCCTCTGCATACTTTAATACTGTATTTTTCAGTTTGCTCCTCCTCCTTCAACACAGTAATTTAACCCCCCTTTCCAAGACTAATACAAAAGAACTAACAGATGTACGAGCTCAGACAGAAGGTGGATGTGCCTTCTTTTTAAGCATCAGTAGGAGCAGATGTCGATGAGAAGGCTGTTGGGACTGGGCTACCACACGCGAGTAATTCCTCTGAAATACCCTCTCAATTGCTGCCATCTCAGGCCTTGGAGACTCCTTGAGCCAGATGTTATATCTGGTCTAATAGCACCTCATGGACCTCTCTGCCTCTGAATGTATTTGATGGCTTTTTGAGCAAATGCTTGTGCAGCAGGCAAATCCACAAGGTGCCTGTCTGTTTCTTAAAGGTTCAAATGATGCTTGAATGCCAGAAGGGGTCTGGTTTAATCAGCTTGGCTCTCTCAGTAAGTTACAGACTTGCACAGAGAAACATGTCCAAAAAGTTCTTTTTTTAATTATCTGAGACATACTTAATTCTTTCATAAACATAGATGCTTATCCAGTGTTATAACAGTTGTGGGTTCTTTTAGGGTATATTTATGTTTGCCGACTGCTTATGATTGGATTATTAGTTTTAGTATAGAGATCAAAAATGAAAACATGAATTGCTCTAATGTCACTGTTTTAAGTTTCTAAGTCTGTTTGTGAAAGCCCAAGTAAGACTAGAAAGGTCTGCACACTAATAATTTGATACTGAACTTTAAACCCCCCTCATGGAGTATCTGAAGGAGCCTGGTCAAAGAACACTGGACTCCAACAGCATCACAGACAAAATCTCAGTGTATGTATGTGGTCTTTGCTGTGCATGAAATGTCTTTTCAACGGGTGTATACAGCAGCAAAAAGAGCTTAACTGGAATGTGAGGGGGTACAGAGGTTTTTGCTGGCTCCCTGCACAAGCTGAATTTTATCAGTACTAAACTGTCTCATAATCAGCTTGTTTACATGGATCACCATTACAGCCATACCTGGGCAGAGCTTTCTGACCCAAACGTGAGTTTGAAGCTTCACATCCTTTCAGGAGTCTGACTGTCAACACTTGCCCTGGGCCTGATCTGTGACCCACCTGCCACCTCCTGCAGGTCCCTCTGACCACTCCTTTATGTTTCTAGCAGACGTTAATTCACGCAAGGTGTAACTTTGTGAGACTTTTGGACAATAAAACACATGAGAAAACTGTGTGAATTAGGGATTCCCAGGGTCAGAATTTAACAGCCAACAAGAGTTAAAGTCTCAACCTATACACTCTGAGAAACGTAAGATTCACTTTTGCATTAAGTTACATACATTTGCATGACTCTGCACCGACTTTTAGAACAACCTCATCTTATGAGGAAATTGCATCTGTTCCTGAATACAGTTATAAGAAAAATCTAGCAGGAGAACTAGACTGTTAGTGCCACCTCGTCCTAGTAACAAACCAAAAACCACAGAGTAAGAAAGTTCAAACATTCGAGGAAAACCACAATGTTTCCATTCTTGTCTCCTTCAGAAAAGGGGCTGGCTGCTGTCACCTGGGAAGGGTCAAATAATAAGAAACATTACACCTAGTGCTGTCATGTGTGCCTGCAGTGATCATCCACATTTGTGCCACTATTCATCAAAGGTGACAGACTGGAAATTAAGGGACTGCTCAAATGAGAAGTGCTCTCCCGAATCACCAGGCTTCCAGTGAAATATATTAAGTCAGACTCAGAGGCAGCTTGCAGAAATGAGGCCAGTGGCAGCTCTCGGTTGCTGACACAATACACATGTTTACCGAAGAAGCAAGTGGGAATAGAAGTAGTACAGCATGCCCACAGCAAAGAAAAGCATGTTTGTGCTCAGCACATCAGACAGACCACCACAGAATTGTTCTGTGAAGATATGGCTTCTGTACTGCCCCCAGGAGCATGGAAACATGGCATGATGAGAAGCAGCTCTCATGAAGCACCTCATATTTCTGTAACACAAAAATGACAGGAAATGCACAGCAAATTTGTTGCTCTCAGTTATTTAATCTGTTTTCATTCCACTTCCCAATAATACCTGTCTCATCCCTTTTACCTGGGGACATCCCAATACACTTCCAAGTCAGTAGCAATTTTGCCTTGTTTAGATCTGGGTTCATGAAACAGAAAATCCAGACATGAAAGAATGTAATATTTTCTAAAGTTTCTGTTAGAGTCATTTACAGTTATCCCTGTTTTCCAGAGCAAATGCAGTTGATTTCTAGGAACTGACAGCCCACTGACAAACTGGTCTGTTGATACCATGGGATATTTATTCTTTTGAGGTCAAATTCTCTATTGATTCAACTGTACTGACTTTAATTGAATTCCATAGTCATAAATTTTACAAAGCTAAACTTCACAAACAAAATTAAAATTCTCCCATTCTTTGCAGATTTTTTCATATGTAGAAGGTAGCAATGTGAATGAATTAGTTTATGCAACAAATTCATATAACTCTTTTTCTTTGCTGATGGTTAAAGTTGATTCTAGATACATTCTCTCCCTAAGGCTGAAAATGAGACACAAAAGAAGAGTCTCATGTATTCTTCTCTTCACTCATAACAAAAAGGACATTGAGGTCTCTTCATAAATTGAAAATTTCATTACTGACTACCGACTCTGCTTTCTGCAGAGACTTTAAAAAACCTTTTTAACCTAAAAGTATTTTTAAAAATCACTCTGCTGCTAGAAGATGAAAATTTGTCAACAGAATTGGCATTTTTGATCAAAATTTTCTTTCCAAAGCACAAATATCCTTTTCAGCACAAATGACATTAAATCAGTCCACAGACAGAATGGTGAAAATGCAAGAATGGGCTGAGTTCAACAGGGCAGACTGAAAGTGCTTCACCAGCTCTCCCCTCACAATAGTTAATTGCCTGTTGGTCCCAACATTGTTGTGGGAATGGAAAGTGTGTATGTCGATCCTTACTGAAGGAGACATTAACTGGATCTGGGTCTCTCATGTCATGGAAAAGAGCTTTTAACAGACATTATTTTTGGCAAAAAGGATAGAACACCTGCCATCTGCTTAGCTTCAAAGGGTGATTTTCCTTTGCCAGTTCCCAAAAAATACCTTGATACCCATTTGGAGGAAAGGAGGACAAGCCACCCATCCTGAATGGAACAAGGTGGTTCTCAGTGACACAAAGTTAGGCTCTTCCCTCCTGGAGACAAACAGGAACTAAGACTTACTCCTCTGTATTTTCCTCTCTGTTTTCTGTGGCTGTCATTTCTGAGGAGGATGTCAAGAATCCTGTTTGGAGGCACTTCTCTGCCTCCATGCACAATTCCACATGAGAGCCACAGGGACTAGCTGATGGCTGTGCTCTTTGTCAAGAGATAAATGTGTGGGAGATACCTATTTTCTCTGCTGGGTCTGGACTTCTACCCTTAACCCCTGACTGAGCAAGGACAGTGAAGGTTTCACCACAGTATCTTGTCTCTGGATACAGGTAGCAAGGAAATAGCTATGGCAAAACCTCATTTCCTTCCCAGGGCTTGTGGTCAAGGCTCTTGGGTTAGACTGGTTTTGCCAGCTAATCCCACCCTGAAAGGCAATATAACATGGTCTGAGAAAAGAGGAAAAAACACCTATTTTTAAAAAAGTGAACAAAATTTTGTCTCCTAAAAACCAGCATTTCTTCCCAAGGTCTTTTTATTAGCTTTGTATCTAGACCTTCAGTACAAGACTACATGCAGCCAGGACAGAACTGTGCCTCTGTGAACATCTGGGGGACCAGTTATTTCATAGTCTTTGTGACTCAGAAGAAGAGTCTTAAAATGGTAGTTCCAGCTTGCTTAAAATACAGCCAAGCTGTCCACAACACTGCCTACATTGTGACCTGCTAGGCTGGGGATTGAAATGGGGGGAGAAAAAAGGTTAATGCATTCAAGGTGGGAAGAACAAACACTGGTAGGATGGTGAGCCAAGCTAAGAAACACAAAAATTTTGCTTCTTTCCAGGCAGTTTCCTTGCTGGTTTTAGAATATTATTTAGACTGAGATGTTGTGGTCAGTTTGGAAAAAAAAAATTAATAATCCTTTGTATGTTCCCAAGAGGTGAAAGATCTGCCACATCTTGTAGTGAACCACTGGTGGGCTCTAACTCACCTGGTGAAACCTGCTCTCAGATGCACAAATACTGAGAAACTCATGAGACCATATCCAGATACAAAAAGGATCCCAGAACATTTTCCCACAGCTCTTGGAAGCTTCTGTTAACTTCATTCCAGTGGCACTTTAAAATATAAAACCTACCCCTTCCAGGAAGAAAGAGAAGATTTAAATCAGGACAGGGCCTGTTAGGCAAGACAATATTGCATCAGCACAGAGACAACTACTTAAGGTTTGGCAGCTTGTGATTAATACCAAGCTCAGTTCACCTCCCAAGAAAGGTATTTTCCAATTGATTTCTATGGGCTTTGCACATGCTCTGGATTGTTCCTCTCATCCTACGCACTCAGAAATAGTAAACAAATTGGAATGAACTTAGAAGGGGGGAGAAGGGTCCCAGTTTTCCCCTATTTTTGCATAGACCAGTTCCATGGGACTTTCAGGGAGTAAGTGTCTTCTGGATATCCTTTAATCTGGTGTCTTTTTTACAGTTTTGAGAGTAGTACTGTGACACATTTGAAACATCCATTCTCTCATGCCCGACTGGCTAAGTAACCATAAGTAATAACCTTGTTCCATTGAGGAGCAGTAAAAATATACAAAAGCTGCAATTTCTCTGATTACACACCCCTACTATTAAAACATCAAAAAGACCAAAGTCTTCTGTAGGGAAAAAAAAAGGAAAAAAAAGGCCAAAAAAAAAAAAGCTAAATTTTAACTTTTCTGTATTGCTGCTGCTCACTGAAATTTCCTTCTGACAGCAGTTCAATGGTAACAGAATTGAGCAATATGCTCCACAGGAAAAGATAACAAAGAATCGATGTCTAAACAATTTCAGGATCATCTCTGAATTTGATGTCCAGCGGATTAGTTTATATCATAATGATTCCTCGGTCCTATTTTAAGCATCTTAGAGAAGAACACTTTGTAACCCAGTTAAAATGCTTCTTTATCAGACAGAAATCAATATCCAACAAAGCAGCAATGATGTCTCCCAAATTTTGTTAATGCTCACTACGGGAACACTTAAAATATTAATCTGAGGGAACCCACTGCAAAATTGAGCAAGTTTTAAATAATCCAGCATGGTAAAAGGAGCTTCTAACAATTTGCTGAGAGAAAATAAGATTATCTCTTCCTGGGAAGAGCCTGGGAAAAGGAGATTGTCTGGGAAAAGGAGATTGCCTGTTCTTCCTTCCCTCACACAGACAGACCAGTTCTGGGTGGCTGGGCCTGTTTGACTTGGTCTTGAGACAAGGCAACTCTCAACACCTCTTGGAAATATAAGAGAATAGCTCATCTATATATATCTATACATATATGCATACATACACACACATATTTATATATATATATTTATGCCTGTGGGCATCAGGTATCCTCAGCTGTGTTTTTGGAGTAGGGCTCCTAGGACAGTGTTGTGCTTGATTCCATGCACAGCACATGAATCTTCATTGTAGTGGCTGGATATATTAACATACTAACAGTACAGCCACAGGCACCTTGAATGATGGCCAATACTGAGAAGCACATACTGACAAGCTGAGGATTGCACACAGCTCTCTTGGATTAAATCATCCTTGACTTGATTTCATCCCTCATTATACTCATTTTTCTTAACATTTTGCTAAAGTCCACTGTGCTTCTACTTACAACTTTCTGACCCTTTCATTAATGACCCTCATCAGCTGGTGTTTTTTTTTTAATTCAGAGCAGCTCCAGCTACCTCTGTTACACTCTGCAGATCTGCATTCTAACTTACCTCTATTCTCATGTCCCTGGAGTTCGTTCAATGTACTCTTCTTGCCTAGCTATACAAAAGGGTAGCTGGACATACAACATCTTAGTGCAGCTGTGGTCCTACCTTCCAGGACCTTGTATCCAGCACTGCAAAACACAATTATGGCTGTTTAGCCATTTGGAAAAATCCTCCCTCTCCTTTTCTAATGCACGTGAGTGTGGCACTGACTATCAGACAGTTTCTCAGACTTAGAAAAGCCAATACAGGAAAGAAAAATGAAGGCTAACTGGAAGAGAGGGATCTGGTCTGAGTCGAGCATAAAGAAGCTCACAACAGCTTGAAGAAGAATAGAAGAAATTACCTGTTTTGTTGATGTAACAGATCAAAAGCTATTCATCTTGAATGGCCTTTGCACAGCAAAGTGTTCACAAGGGGAACGTTTCTCATCCCTCTCCCTCTCTAAACTGGAATGGATGGGGCATTCTCCTGCAAACATTGCAGGAATAAAAATGGGATTCTCCTGTCCTGATCAGCCAAGTACATTTCTTATCTGTGGCAGCAGAAAAAATTAAGTGCTGGAAAAAGTATTGCACAAACTGCAACTTAGGGGGCTTCACAATCACTCTTGTTTAGTACCAATTGTTTTAAATGATCCAGTGGATCACTGATGGAATGGGGAATAAAAGGGATGATTGCATCACATGCTTGAGAGAGAAAAGGTGCATAGACTCACCCACTGGGTGTTCCAGGACAGGCACTGAGAAATTTTGTACTGCCTAATTTAGAAACAGACTCTGATCTTTTTCCTCAGTTGCAAGGGTGATTAAACTCTGAGCTAATTAAACTGCATAGTAATTACCTTGCTTGTTTTAATGTGTCCTCTAAAAATTGTACTGCTGTATTTGTCATACTGCTGAGGGCTTATAAAATACTTCTAATTTTTTGCTGCTGCTGTTCAGAGGGAACTCCTGGGGCTTGCAACACTTGCAGCCTTTGCTGCTCAGACCCATTTCTGCTGGGAGCCAGATGACCCTGGGCAGCAGAGAAGCTGCAAGCACCAGTCAGGAACAGAAAATACCCAGAAAACCTGAAAAGAAAGAAGTTAGTGACCAAATAAAATTCTCCTGTTCAGCTGGTGAATCTGAAAACAGCAAGAGAAGAATATTGTCTCCACGAGGAGGCAACTGTGCACATTCTGGTGTAAGGTCAGCTTGTGGCTTTGGTGCCTGGTCCATGCAGGGCCCATGTGGGATTGTTTGGATGGCACCACTAGCCTTCACACCCTGTGCCTGGAGCAGGGTGTCTGAGCAAGGGAGGACCATGGCTTGCACCTGTCCTCCTCCTTGCCATCTTTGGCTCAGCTGATGACCACAGGGCTGGGAGGGCAGAGGGGGAGAATACCAACCACTTCCAGTGTGTCACCCTCTCTCTCCTCTCACAGGGAAGTGAGTAACAGTGTTTTCACACTCTCCCCTGCTTATATCTTTGCTTGCATTTCCTCTGCTAGTCATCCCACACAAAACCAGCCCTTCCTCGGGCAGCACCACCCTGCCTTCAGTGGGAGTGTGAGTGGAAATGGAGTAACAATCCACACTTGGGTTATAGCTGTGGGAAAACAACTTCATCCTCATAAGAGTTTGGTTATAACCACATCTTCATATTAGCAAGCTATTTAAAACATAAAAGAAAATGTCTCTCTTCTGCTTAGCTGTGGTATCTTAGGCTGTGTTCCAGCCAAGGAGTGCCTGATAAAGACTCTGTATTTTTCCATTAATTAAGATGCTTTAATTAATTGGGACAGCTAATTTGAATTAGCTCTAGGAATAGGTATAGCCCTCAAGAGAGCAAAGAACAATGACTGCAGTTAATTCAGAATAGATGAAGGAAATCTCTGCTTTAGGAGAGGCATTCAACCCTATAGACCAAGGCATCACTGGATGCACAGCTGCTCATTTAAATGCACCAGGTTTTGTTTTGTTTTATTTTATTTTTTTACAGACAGTGCTTGTTTGTCCTTTCAGGCGTTACAGTCACGGGGGTTTTTTACCCCATTATGTGATCACAGCTAGGTTTCTGCCCGGACAAAAAAAGATACTTTCGACAACCCTGTATTACCTTCATATGACACAAGAACTAGAAAGAATTCCCTGGCTGTGTCTTTCCGGTGCTGGCACGTCGCATTTCCCCCAGCCCCGAGGCAGTCGGGTCATTAGCAGTTCTTTCCATTACTGCCTTTCTTTCACCACACTGAGGGACCACATGTGAAAAACCAACATTCTGATGGCACATAGCGGGCTCACCCACCTTGTTAGAGCAGGAAGCAAGGGTGGAAGATGAGATCAGAAGCCTCTGAAGTAGCAGGAGATCCAGGGCTGATTCCATAGATGATTCCTGATTCAGAATGGGCAAAGAGCCTTTCCAAGGAGGAAAGCTGGATTAGGGGTGCAGAAAACAATCAGAGGTATTTGCTTTCTCTTTTGCACAAGCACACTCCTCTCAAGAACAGAGGTGAGAGGGGAAAACAAGGGGCAAATTTCGATCAGCCATTGTGATTATTCGAGCAGTAGCTTTGCATTTTAAACTCCCTGGTGCGTTTATCTCTGCAGGAAGAACTTGTTCCACAGAACAGGTAGGTCTGTCTGCAGGTGCAGACAAATCTATAGATCATTGTTCTTTACACTGAAACACGGCAATAGGCTGGCCTGTGGAAGGATTTTGATGCTAGATACTAAAAAGAAAGTGTTCACTCAAGAGTGAAATGTTCTAGCTAACCAAAAACTGCCGCAGCCAGGATAGAGTCCTTATCACTGGCACAGGTGTGCAGATAACAGCAGCCTCCAAGCCCAACAAAATACAGCTATTTTAGAAATAGCAGGAACTTCTCCTTCTTGTACAAACAGCTGCAGTTGGACATTGTTGAAAAGGCCAGAGAATATTTGCTTTTTTCCCACCCTGACATGAATCCTTCACATCAGATATGAAGCAGGATCCCAAGCCAATGACTTGGATTTCTTGAGACTATGCTTCTTTTTTTCCCCAGGAAATACCACTTTGAGCTCAACAAACATGTCATCCCGTCCTAACAGAAGCAGAGGTTCTGCAGAACACTCATGTAAAACATAAAACAGCAGATTAAAATATTTTTAAGCTTTCTGCAGATCAGTCAATCCAGTTTTCTCCAGGAGCACACTGGAACAAGAACATGAAACTATGCTTGCAAAAGTCTCCATGGGGATAACCACCCTAGATTCAAATAAGGGCATTGCATTCCCCACTTTTCACCCTGTATAATATTGTAAACCCCTATCAGCCCTGTATGAGGTACCTCACTCACTACCTGAAGGACCCCAAAAAGCTGGCCAGCATCAACATGAGAATGACAGTTTTCAACAGATTTTTCAGTTCGTCATTTTTCCAGAAAACATGGATTTGTTTGGGTGTTTCTTTGCTGCTGGGGGGTGGCACTTTTAGCTCTTTTGTTTAAAAATAGTCATCTATTTAAAAACCTGATTGCTACTAAGTACACCAGGAAGGCTCCTTCAAGTAAACAATTAGACAATTACAATGGAAGATATTAAAATAAGGTTTCTGTGATATGATGGGATTGATTTAAGAGGGTTACAGGAAGATGGAGCCTGCTGTTCTGTGACAAATTATTTCCCTGAGAAAACTCAGTAAGGGAAACATAATCACATAATGGAATTGATCTTGAAATATCACTAGCTCCTGGATTTGGAAATCAGCAGCCCCCCAGTGACCTTGTATTTAGTATCTTTATTCATGAATTAGGAAGAGAAAAGGTAAACACATAAAGGATAAACCAGTAGACAAGAAGGGCAATGTCAGGCTTGTTTAGTCCATGGGGAACTCAAATGGAAAGAGATCTGATTAGAGAAGTGAATTGGGATGTTAACAGGCTACATCAAAAAAACAAGTCTAATGAGTCATTTAAGGCAGGACGGAATGGAGACCTGCAGAACGACAGAGCGAGGCAAGCAGAAGCTGAAGGTAAAACAGAACTTATTGAAGCAATTTAGGGTCACATCAGAAGTACACCTGGTGCCCACCTGTCCCTAAGAGCCCTTTGCTTCTCAAACACTGCTGCACTCAAACATCAGCCCAGATCATCAAAACAAAAAAATCAAGAGTGGAAGTGCTTACTGTGCTTTCTCACCCCCTTCACCTTGAAAAATGTTTTTGCTTATGGCATCTCATCACAGGCTGTCCCCTGAGGCCACTGGTAACACCAGTTAGCCTTTGGGACAACTCTCATGGTGGCAAGCAGGTAGGAAAATCTGCTTCTGTCCATGAAAACCAGTGTACTTGGGGCTCCAGAGACTGGCAGTGGCTGTGGTTCCAGAAGGGATTGATTTCATTCAGGAGTTCACATGAGCATCAGGAAATGCCAGGACCCTGTTCCCTAGGACACTGAAAACTGTGCCCACAAGATGAGCAAAACCAGGAAGGCTACGTGGTGGAAACGTCAGGCTTGAACTCCATGGCCAAAACTGAACGGGCAACTATTGCACTTAAAGCAACTACAAAATCTTTGTTGAGTGCTAAATAACACCACAGGGTGTTCATCAGGATGTGGGCTGGAGGAAGCACCAACTTCTCCCACGTATGGCAAAGTGAGGAGATGTGAAAGAGGCTACAGCCCTCTCAAACAGCAGCTTTTGAGCTTTCCATCTACATCCCTCCCTCCCTGTGCAAAAACGCTGCTGGCAAACAAATGTACACCAGGGTGAGTGGTACTCACGGTTTTCCAGCATCTTCCTTACTGGAGGATGGGGAAAAGCTGCTGTCCCAGCTACTTCAGCCGGTAGGAAAATCCAGAGACGGACACAACGAGTGATGGCTGCCCGATTTGGCTTTGCCAGCGTTACAGTCTCCCCGTATTCCCCGTGGAGCGAGAGTGGCACCTGGTGGTCACATCACCCTCGCACTAGCCAGAAGGAATTTTTTTTTTACTATTTTTTTTGAATGCTTGGTAGAATGAAAAAGATGGAGGAGCACTTGGTATAAAGCAGTCCTGATTAACTAGATCAGTGACAACCGCTGGCTGCAATTAGTCCTGTAACTCATTATTTTCCAACGCCCCTTGTCATTCAAATAGTGCCAATTGACAACTGTTGTTGCAACACACCCACTGCACGGGCCTCCCTACCCACTCATTATGCTCCTGTGAGTGGAAAGGAAGGAATGAGGACCTGTCCTAGCTTGCCGAAAACATGTTGGTTTTTTTTTTCCTAGCTTCTCAAAAAATATTCAGGGCTTTCTATGCAGGCAGAAATAAAATAAGTCTGTTTCCAATCAGCTACCAAATGCACATCCCTAGAGATGCTCAGGGCCACATGTGCCTTGGAAGAAAATATTGTTATTCTCCTTCTGTCTGTCATTGAGACATTCTGTGCCTCGGCAGGACATGACTTCTCTATGTCCCTGCACTCTGCAAACCCTGTGAATAATAGATGTGCTCCGAGGCAGAACTTCTGCCAGGGCTGCTCCTGATATCGTTAACTTGTCTGACAAGCTGAATTTTTGGTTCAGAAGGGCTCTGAGAGATGAACAGAAAAACAAGCCCATACAAAGCACTGAACCTAAGACAACCTGTTTCCACTGAATTCAGGTCTTGTGGCTGAGTGATTTTTGTATGACTGAAGGGTGAGTGCTTCATTAGAGATCAGATTATGATGGATTGTATGTCCCTTCACTTCTGACAAACAAACTCCTATTGCAAGTTTTTATGTAGCTGGGCCCCTCTCTCTCTCCTGGGCAGTGTCTTTGCTGTCTAAGAGCAGCTTACTCAAACTGCTGCCTTTCCCTGTTTGAGACTTATTTTTTTCCCCAGCTGCACCTTTCCTAAAACTCACAGGAACACATGGTCTCAGAGATCAGTACCTCTCTGCTTGGAAGGAGTTTCCCAATGTGTTCAGCAGTCACCAGGATGGGCAGTGAAGGATGCACACACTGGTGTGGGCACACGGTGCGATAGCATGAGGTGCACTTCCTTAGGAAAACAGACTACAAGGTCTGGGACTGCATGAAACAAAATCCATCCCTCCGTAGCGGTTGTTCTGCAAAGAAATTATAACAGCAAAGATGAGGCAACCATACAGCAACTGCCACAATGTGGAAGCCACTGGGGCTGGCTTTGCTACGGGCCAGGGTCACCTTCCCAAGCACCATAACTGCACTCAGAGAGGGATGTCCACCTGTCTGGCACTGCTCCAGCACAGGCAGCTACTGGAGAAAGCTGACTTTATGTGAACACTGCTATCAATTTTAATGAAGAGTGGGATCTGCAGGTACAGCCTGAGGATGGCTTCTTTGGCTTTTTAACCCAAGATACCCTCAAGGTAACAAAAATGTTGTAGTACATGATGTATCTCAGATGTATCCTGGAAGGTCCATCTGATGAAGAAAGCAACAAAGTGCCAGCACCCTTCCCACCAGCAAGTTCTCCTGTTCTAACCCAGTGGTTGAATCCCTGATGCAAGGGCAGAGGCTGTGGAAGAAAGAGAAAAATTAGGGGACAGGGAGAGAGGTGGTAGGAAAAGTGCTCAATCACTGGGAACAAGTGCTAAGAATACTGTCATTAAAAGGCAACAGTGTAGAAGTGCAAGATGAAAAGAAAAACAGCTTTGAGGGACAAAGGATTTACTCTTTCTTGTTTCTCCTTGAGATGTGCCCGTAGATGGCAGAGGAGCATTAATATTCTTGCCCCATCTTCTGCAGAAATACAGAGCTTGCTCCCAGCCTGCTCTCTCCCCCTCCTTGTTTTCCGTCATATCATCATCATCACAAAATCATAGAATGGTTTAGGTTGGAAGGGACCTAAAAGATCCTCTAGTTCCAATCCCCTGCCATGAGCAGGGACACGTTCCTCTACACCAGGTTGCCTCAAGCACCATCCAACCTGGCATCAAACAATCCCAGGGATGGGGCATCCACAACTTCTCTGAGCAACCTGTTTCAGTGCTTCATCACCCTAACAGTAAAGAATTTCTTACTAATTTCTAATCTAACCCTAACCCAAATCCCCCTTGTCCTGTCACTACATGCCCTTGTATAAAGTTTTTCTCCATCTTTCTTGTCAACTCTCTTCAGGTACTGGAAGACCACAATTAGGCCACCCCGGAGTATTCTCTTCTCCAGGATGAACAATCCCAATTCTTTTAGCATTTTCTCATATAAGAGGTGCTCTATTCCTGTCATCAGCTTAGTGGTCCTTCTCTGGACTTGCTCCAACAAGTGAGGAAGGGAGAAAAACACTGCCAACCCCCCAAACACAGCCAAGTTCTGTGCAGGTCTTGTCGCTGGTTCAAAGATCTGCTTACACAGAGGAGCACAGCAATGGCAAGCCACAGCATGAGCTCAGACTGCTGTTGTCACACCAATGCAATGCTCAGGATCAACCTCTTTTTCTGACACACAGGGATTTTTCTGGTTTAGCTTATGTCATGATAAAATGAGTTTAAAACAAGTGAAAAAACAGTGCTGCCTTTATTCCACAACAAAAGCATCCACACAGGCCACCAGCCCAGTGGAGGACTGAATGAATTAGATTTACCAGTAATTGTTACATTTCTGCCCAGAATCACTCAGTGGGGATCTGTACCGTGTTTTGTGAGGTCTGTGCAGAACTAGGAGGAACAGTACAACCAGGGCCTGTTTTGACATCCCTGTCACATGCTCTTGCAACTGTTCTAGCACTGCTCTTACAAACAGGGAAATACTACTGCCTTTCTCCATCCCAGCATCTCGCAAGCCATAGCTGCCCTCAGAGTTCAAGAAGTTCAGTGATGTTGCTCCTGGAAAAGGATGTGGCTATGAGACACGTTCCTGCATCGTGGCTGGAGCATGTGATGCCTTTTGCAGGCTGAAGGTTTGCAGCACAGGAATGGTTACAGACATGGCAGTACAAAAGGAGAAGTATCAACTTTGTGTGAAATACACTGCAGGGTTCAAATAAAGCCATAGGGTTAACACAGGACTGGAAAACACCATCTGGAACTGACTTTATTTGATAATTTTTCTGTTTTGAAAGAGAATAAAAGGAGAAATAAGCAAGAATGCCCTCAGCCCGCAGAAGAGAAAAGGATGGGAAGAAAGCAAATGAACACTAACCTGTAAATAATACTAAGTATTAAAGATAATTTCAAAAAACACAAACCAGCAGCACATTGTAAAGATGACACTAAATAGCAAAGCTGCCTAAGGACAGCAGGATACAGGCCTTTCATCTACTGGTCTGCATTTGATAGTCATAACTTTCATGGGAAAAAAGGCTCGAGTACTTGACAGACTTGAGAGAAAACCTGTTCGGTATTTGGTGAGACACAAGTCCCTGCCAGAGGCAGATGGCAATGTGAACTGCTCCTCTGGAAGGAGCCATCACTTCTGTTGTGAGAGAAGATAATGCACCCTGAGACAACAGGACACAGAAAACATCACACTGACAAATCCTCTTGACACAGCAAACGAAGGGATTTCAGTATCAAGGGAAACTATTTTGGGTAAATCTCCTGTAACCATTTGTGTCGTATTAGTAGAGAACTGCTATCACTCAGAAGAGCTTTACAATGAGGGAGGTTAAACACTAGGTCCTAGGAGAAGATGACAGATTTGGAATGTACTTCCACAAAGATGATCGGGGTCAACCTCTTTTTCTGACACACAGGGATTTTTCTTCTTGTTCCCACTATTAAGTTGTTCCCACTGTACATTCATATACAAGATAAAAACACTGGTGCCAGGTACAGTCTCTGCAGTACAATGCAGCATTCTTCCTTTGAAACAAGACTTATTTGGCAAGATTTATTAACCAGTTGCTGAAGTCACACATGCAAGTACCTGTAGACCTCAGATGGCACCAACCACATGGTGAAATCTCAGAACCACACCGAGTGTGCAGCAGCCAGGGGAGCTTGGGGCTGCCTCTGGATGGGTCCAAAACTCACACTGGCATTGGGCAGAACCAGAACAAAAAGGCAGGTGGATACATGCACAGACCCAGCCATTTTAACAGTTCCTCTCCTAAATGACTGCACTATTTTTGGAAACGTGTGAAAACAGAATTGCAAAATGAATGACGGATATTCCTCCTGGTTGTCAGTGGGGCCAAGCCACAAAATCCATGGTTTAGTGGCTATTCTGTCAAGCAGGGCAGGGAAAGAAGCTGGGTTTCTGCAGGATAGCATGGTCCCTGTATTGTAGGGAAAAAACAAGCACAGCAACATCATGACACCTTGTAAAATCATTTGCATTCATTTGCATGAACATGAAATCTCTGCAGACCCCCAGACCTTGCACACTGTATTAAGAAGCTTCCACCAGCTGTAACCATCTTGCAGCAAAAAGGTATCATTTCGATGAAATACTAATTGCAGAGCACATCCTACTAGGGCTCCTGAGGGAGGAGTGAAAAGCTGTGGGGAGGACACAGTTCATTTACATCAGTTGTCCTTATTATTCCTCCGCGTTCTCTTTTCTGTCTTCAATATCAATTATGGCTCATGCTATGACAACCATGGGGTGTAAAAGGAGTGATGGGGAGGCATGTTGAGTGGCTGGCAGACATTTAAGCAGGTTTAACTTACCCCACTGCATCTCATTTTCCCCCTAATTCCTTATTTCTTCCTAATTTTCTTTTTCTCCCCCCTAAATCCTAAGTAGGATATGCTCAGGAATATATTGCATCTAGGCAAAAAAACAGATGGAAAAAATTTCTGCTTTCTTTGCCTAAATAACCCTGTTGATGTCCTCCACAGACAATGCAGAAATAGCTGTGGATATCCAGAGCTTTCGCCCATGTTTGGGAAGGTCCCGAACAGGAGGCATACTCCTGACTGCTTACTCTGCGCAGGTTTTGTAGCGACATGCAAGGGGAAACAATGCTTCCAAATTGTTTGGGACTTCAAACAGGTTAACACAGGTCTCATGCCAGCTGCTCTGGAGATCACCTAGAACTGATTTAACCCACCCCCCCACCCCTGCCCCCCCCAGGATTTCATTTACCACACTCCTCTCTTGGAGAGTTAATTTTCACCTGAAAAGGTCATGAAACAGCAGAAGTGTGAAATCTGGTAGAACCACCAAAGCCTGGCAAGTTTCTACTCAAATTGCTACAGGAAAGGTCCTTCTCCCTGATTTCTCTTCTAAACTTGGTTTCCAAGCAAGGTCTGCCCATAGTGCCCAAGTATTTCTCTATGCACATACAGCCATTTGGTCATGATTTGGACATACATCAGCAGAAAGACTTGAAAAGCTTTCACTCCAGAGCAAATTCCCTTCCCTCTCGTGCTGCCTTGCCATCAGACTGGCCAGCTGGGGAAGAAATGAACTTCCAAAGTGCAAACTGATTGAATCAATTTCAGAAAAATAATCACCATAGATCTAAGGTTTACCTAGGTAGTTCAAATAGCATCTGAGTTAGCATCAGGCTACATCTAGACACTATGCATACCAAAACCATGCTCCTGGAAATATGGGCTCATGTTCCTTGGTAAGAGAATAGGCTTGGTATTCGGTACAGACTGCAGAAAATGGAAACCTCAAAAGATTTTAATCTGAAAAGGCCTTTTTGAAGGATGAAATACTTAGAATTGCAAGGGGCAGTGTTTTAAACTGATTCTCTTTCCATAAATTTGACTGTAATTTTGCTAGCTGCCTTTGCTAACAAAGGTTTTCAGGTGTACAAACCCAGCCCCAGACGGGGCTCCGTCTCCTCATTTGTCAATCACCTGACTTAGCTCATAACATTGAAGTCTTGATTTGAACAGCATGGAAAAGAACAAAAGCTTTAGGAGAAAACTTTCACCTTGTTCAAAATCTACATGCTTTTTGAATGAAAAATCATCACAATTGTTGTTGAAACTCTGAGTTTTGAGAAAAAGAATGGCTTTTTTTGAGCAGAATGTCAAAGGTTTCAATAATTTAAAAACTGTTACAAAAGGTTGGTTGGGGGTTTTTTAGAGAGTCATTTTGAGATTAAAGAATAACAATTGTTGCATGCTTCATTGCAATTCCTATATAAGTTTTTTCTGTTTAGAAAGAAATGTCTACCTCAGCTGACAGGGGACAGCTCATATAAAGCCCAAACGTGGAGTGCAGCACACACCAAGGCTGGAAAACCTGCTCACCAGCAGGCTTAGTCCCTAGGGCTTAACAGGCCCCTCTGGAAGCCTCCCCTGTGGGATCCCTGCTGTCTCACAGCCATCCTCTTGACTCTTTTCTTGAGACCAGCATAAATTTAGTCATCTTTGAAACCTCTTGCTATCTGGTTGAAGTTAGGCAACAGTCCAAAAGCTGAGAGAAGGAAGATGAGAGAGGGAAACTTTTCATGGAGTTTGCGTGTCCTTAGGGAAAAGGGACTAAAAGCATATACCAGAAGCAGATTTTCAAAACATGGATTCAGCTACTGGTTGTCGTAAGGAGTGAGAGTGAGGAAGTTTTGCTCTATAATCCTATGACCTGTGTAATCCCTCTCACTTTACAATACCTCGTTCCTACATAAGAAAAATAATCCCTAAAAATAGAAAGCTACTAGTCAGGAAGGATCAGAATCACTTTTATCACTTTATGTGCTTTAAGATGAATCTGTCTTTCCCAACGCCTGTGTTGGGAAAACTAAAGCAGGGACTCGAATGAAGTGCTGCTCACATTATTAAAGGAAGGAGCTGTTTTCCCTTCAATATTGCAGGATGAGAATGTGCCCAGAGAGGCCGGGCACTGTGCTGCCAGGGATCTTGTGCTAAATCCTACATCAGCTGCCTCTCCTCAGGAAGACAATTTGCACTGAGGGCTACTTTAACTGCATTAATGAGTGGTATCTCACCATTAATGGTTATGCTATTGTTAATTACATCCTTCCATGGCTGTGTTATACATATGTATGTATTGCTTCAGCAGCCAGCAATAAGGGCTCCTCCTGTCCCATTCCAGCACTGCTTATGTCAGGGAAGGAGAGGAAGTGCCTCCGTGCATGGGTGTGCAGCTCTACCGGCCCACACACCAGCATCTTCTCACCTTTTACTCTTGCACATTCCCATCTTACTCTGCTCTGAGTGCTTCCAGCTGGGAAAAGTTGTTCTACTTTGCTTCTCATGGAATGTATTTACAAACCATCACTGTTTATCTCAGAGGTGGCCAGGATGCTCATTTCAGTACCAGGAGCTGCAGGCCCTGCTTGCTGACAGCCTGTTCCTCCCCACAGAGGATGCCCCTCGGGAAGCAGCTGGCATGTTGGAATAGGCAGGTTTTCCAGGCACTAGCGCGTGCTGTGCTACCTGTTCGGGCTTTCTCTGAGCTGTTCCTTGCGAGCTGAGGTGAACATTTCTTTCTAAATAGAAAAATCTTATGTAGGGATTATAATGAAGCATGGAGCAATTGTTACTCTTTTGCATCAAAATGACATTCTTCAAAAAGAAAGCCAACCAGCTTTTCATAATGCTTTTTAAATTATTGGAACTTTTTATGTTCTACACACACGAAAAAAAAAAAAAAAAAAAAAATCAACCTGTTTTTTCTCAACACTCAGGAGTTTCAACAATTGTGATGATTTTTCATTCAAAGTGCATGTAGATGTTGAACAAGGTGAAAGTGTCCTCCTAAAACTTGTGTTCTTTTCCATGCTGTTCCAATCGACACTTAGATGTTATGAGCCAAGCCAGATGAATGGGCAGACAGAGCCCCTGAGCTCATGGCTGGGTTTGTGCGCCTCAGCCCCGCAGCCTTGGCAGCCGCGGGGGCTCCAGGACAGCGCTGCTCCCCGCTCCCGGCTGGATGGAGGTCACTGCCGCGCCGGGAGTGACGCGCTCCAGAGGCGCTCCCGCCGCTCCCGCGTCACGGCCCCGCTCCGGCTCCCGCGCGGCGGCGGAAGCAGCGGGGAAGGCGGGGCGGGAGGGCGGCGTTAAAGCGGCGGCGGCGGCGGTGCCGGGCCGGGCCGAGCCCATGGAGCCGGGCGGCGAGGGCGGCTGCTGGTTCCTGTACTACGCGTACGGCAGCAACCTGCTGCGGGAGCGGCTGCTGCTGCGCAACCCCTCGGCCGCGCTCTGCGCCCTGGCGCGCCTGCAGGTGCGTGCGGGGGGCGGGGGGCTGGGGAAGCCCGGGAGTCCTCCAGGGAGCCTGAGTGTCCCCGAGGAGCCGCATGTCCCCGCGGCTGCGTGCGGTCCGGTGCCGCAGCCCGTCCGTCCCTCCCGCGGGGGAGGCCCCGGCACGGATCAGGCGATCAAAGAGGATGGTGCCGGGTTCTTTGCCATGGTGCCCAGTGACAGGACAAGGAGCGATGGGCGTAAACTAAAGCGGAAGAAGTTTCACCTCAGCATGAGGAAGAACTTCTTTACATTGAGGGTGGCAGAGCGCTGAACAGGCTGCCTAGGGAGGTTGTGGAGTCTCCCTCTCTGGAGACATTCCAAACCCTCCTGGCTGTGTTCCTGTGTAATCTGCTCGAGGTGACCCTGCCTTGGCAGGAGGGGCTGGACAGATGATCTCGGGAGGTCCCTTCCAACCCTCTCTAGCCTGTGATTCTGACCCAGGGCCCGCTGCTGGGGCTGCCCACAGCAGAAGGAATGTTTGTGGTAGTCCCGCTGCTGCGTGGTTATCTGACAGGGCTTAACCTTCCAGGCTGCCAGCCATGACCCATGGCCCTGCACTACAGACTTTGAAACGTAAAGTAGCAGGAAGAAATTCTTTACCGTGAGGGTGGTGAGGCACTGGAACAGGTTGCCCAGAGAAGTTGAGGATGCCCCATCCCTGGCAATGTTCAAGACCAGGTTGGATGGGGCCCTGAGCAACCTGGTCTAGTGAGAGGTGTCCCTGCCCACAGGGGCTAGAACTAGGTGATCTTTAAGGTTCCTTCCAAACCAAACCATTCTATGATTCTAGGTGCTCAGCTGGGTTTATCAGGCAGGCTTCTAGCAGTTTTACAAGGGTGGTGTTCTGTTAAAAAAAAAAAATCAAAATCCCTCCTTCCTTTTGGCCATGCTGGGTGCAGGTGAGGAGCTCTCCCTGCACTGTGTGAGGGGCAGATGGGAGCTTTCACCCAGCACTGCACATCTGCAGCTGACACTTCGTACACCCTACAGGGCAGTTCCTTCCCTGGGTTATTAAGTAGCATTCTATCAGCTTGGCTTTAGTGTAGGCGTGGAAACACAAGCTTGTGGTCATTAAAGCTGTTGATGTACAGATCTGTGCAACTGGAAGGATGCTTGGAGGAGCAGAGCATCAATTGATACCACTTAAAGAGGACTTGAAGGTTCTCTTGGGGTAACTGGCAGGAAATTATCTATGTTAGAGTGCATGAAGAAGTTCCAAAAACTTGTCATTAATAAACTCCCCATAGTCGGATACTTGGTGTCTCTTGGGACTATCAGCCTGGCAGCTGAAACATGGTCCTGTAAATCATGAGGCACTTACAGCTACCCCTCCACTGAATATGCTGAGAGCCCAGCACCTTGCAGGATCAGACCTTGGAGGCAGGGAGAAGGGCAGTAGTAGTGTGTGCTTACCTCTGAATAAAAGCAAACTTCTTCAGCTCTCCCAGCTCTCAGGTCGATTTCCAGGTTACCCAGTAAGCACCTCTTGTCCCACTGCAGGTTGGCTGTTCAGGAGCAGGCAGTCAAGCCCTGGCTTCTCTAGCTGGCCTTTGATCGATTGCTATGTTCCCTGCCGACACCGGGTGGCTTCACTCCCTTGATTCCAGCTGGAAAATCACTGATGCTAGGGAGTGAGGGACTGCAGGAAGACTGGAGCTGATTCCTATTAATTGCTCTTAGATAGTGCCACTTGGACTTAAAAAAAGGAGAAATGGCCTGTAACTGGAGTGCTTTGGATCCTAAAGTAAAAGCTTTAGTTAAACTTCAGCTAAACTTCCCTCTAGTTTTACTTTTTAAAGCTTTGTTAATCTTCAGCCAAAAGCTGTCAGGAAATGGGATGCGTAACATGCACAGAAAGGATATTACACTGGTACTTAGAAGAAGGACTAAAGACCAATATCTTGCGCCAAGAATGTATCTACTGTGTTTTTTCCCATCTTCCCAGCAGTGCCTGATGCAGTTGAACACATGGTGTAACTTAGAGTTTCCTGCTTCCAGAACCAGAGCTAACTCTGCTGTTTCTGTGCAATCTCTGTTGCCCTTTTTGGGTGGTGCAGGTCAGGTCTAAGAAAATATAACTGGAGGAATAAAGTAAAAATCAGTGGGTTTTTTCCCTTTCTTGTTCCTTTTATTTTTTTTTTTTTTTAATGATACTGCAGTGAGAGTACTTGATTCCATCCAGGTATTTCCTTGGGGCTGCCCTGCAATCACTTGTCCTCATCAGTAACTTCAGTCTGTGACTTGACTGGACTTTTGTGCAAATAAATTGGTGCATCTAAGTAAACCTTTTTGTAGTGAAATTAGTTAAATAGGGGACATTTTATGGGCCAGGAAGGTGACTCTGTTGATGGAGTAAACTGTGGCTTTGCCAGGCTGCTGTCACTCAACGCACACACACAGAAATTGATTGGTGTTGTGATAAGTGCTGCTTTTCTGTGTGTAAGCCTCCAACTGCTTCATTTTTTTGCAACCTTTTTCCTATATCTATTAGGATATGTTAGAAGAGAGTGATATGTCTCAGAGGGAATATTAATGTGTACATGTGTATATTTCAAATCAAACTTACAGCTTCAAGAGGGTGGTCGTAAGAAATTCGCAAAGCTGTGGGGCTGCATAGGTTTGGCTTTTATTTTTGTTGTTGTTAAGCAGGTAGTCTTTCTTAAATCTTGGTGCTTTGGACTGGGGAGGGGTTTTTTTTTCCCTTCTGTAGTGCTAGGGAAGGACCCACAAACTGGTTAATAAGTAGGAGGGGATGCTGAGTGTATTGAGTCAGGTGAGAAATTACATTGATAACATTCAATAACTCATTATTGTTTTTTTCATATATACTAATATTTGATATTGCTTGTAAGAAAAAGTGATACATTATTCAGGTTTTTGCAAGTAGAAACATTCTTTTAGAAATAAACTCACTGAAGGAGACATCTACCTTGACTTAAAAATACCCAAGAATGTTCTAGATGAGTGATGAGATGGCACAAAACATTGTAAAATACAAGGGATGGTATTTTATGATTGGGTGGTCTTACCAGTGCATGAGGATGGGACCCAAAGCTCACCATCTTATAGACTTCTTTACCCTTACTATTTTCCTGGATACTGCATATAGCATTTAAGTCTTATAACATCACAAAAAGCTGCTAAGGACTTGGCACCAGGTAGGCACATCTTTTGGGGTGAATGAGACCACACCAGTCCAGTTTCCTCCTTTGTGGCACACCTTAGCCAAGGGCCCGTCCAGTGGGAAGCACGTCAGCAATCCTGTCACTGCCTACTTGGACAAAAGGCAAGCTGACACTTCTTCAGCAGTGCTGTGCTCACTGCAGAATTGGGTATGTGTGCTATTCTTGAGAAGGGAGTGCTCCACTTTCTTCTCACTGCTAGAAATTGTCAGCTGCTTAGGCCAGACTTCTGTGAGGTTTGGGTATCAATCCAGTCTCTGCAGGCCAGGATTTTTATCAGTAGTGCTCTCTGCCTGACCTCTATTCCCTTTGTCCCGAGGCTGCTGTTTCTTAAGGGAAGGTGGAAATGGCTGACTTCAGCCCCTCGTGAGATGGGAGGTGGACCAGGTCCTGCCTCTCTACTCTTCCTTCTGTGTCTCCAAGTGGCTACGTGTGCTACTGTCTTTTGGCTGCCCCTTTCATGTCAAGAATAGCCAACAGCCCTTCTCTTAAGTGGAAATTGATTCTCTGCATTGCTTTCATTTGCAGGATTTTAAGCTCGAGTTTGGCCATCATCAAGGCAGGACAAGTTCTGTCTGGCATGGAGGTACAGCTACCATTGCTCAGAGCCCTGGAGACGAAGTGTGGGGAATAGTGTGGAAAATGAGCACTTGCAATTTAAGTTCGCTGGATAAGTAGGTGACTTAACTTTTCCTGTCTTCTACTACTTTAGAGAGCAATTGAAAAGTAGTTAATTTTTGGTAAAGAGCTGTGTGGAAGCGTTGGTGTTGGAATCAAGAAGATGCTTTTGATTTTAATACAGGAATTCTATTTCACAGTATGTGTATTGACTTCTGACACTTCTGTGATTAAAATAACCCTGTTTTCAAGCTAAAGCTACTTTTAGGGGTGTTTTAACAATCTGTGGACCTTAATTTGAAGCTGATATACTGGTCAGGCTCCTTTTTTTTTATTTTAACCTGTCTTCCCAATTTCCTGTGTCTTACAAGATTCTAAAATATGTATTTGTTCTATTGCATTTTTCCCTTTACTTTAGGGAGAATTTCCTTTGAGACTGACATCAATTTCTGTCTGTATACATCTGTAGACTCCAGTTGTAGCAGAAAAGGAAGGGATGAGGACAAGACTGCAGGAGAGAGATCTTTAATACTGGCAAAGGGACCTTTTGAGGAGGTTATTTGACATGTCTTCTCTTCTAAGGATTTAAATTTTTTGTAAGCTTGAGGAACATCCAGGCAGGGAGCCAGGGTGTTATTGTTTCCCCCTTTGAATGGGAGAGCCTGACTACACCTTTACAATGCATGGTATAGAATGTTCTACCTGTGCCTGGTAATTAAGAGAAGTTCAAGGGACCCTGAGCAAGTTGTTCCCAGGCTGAAGTCTAAAAGACCACCTGGTTAAACAAAGCAAGGAATAGCATGACTTCTTGCAGGGTCTAAGACAGGACCTGGAATGTCATCCCCAAAACTTTGTCTGCTGCCATGTGCTTGTTGCAGCTTTTGAGATGTGCCTGCACAGCATGGTTTCTGGTACACAAGGATTGTTTGTTCTGAGCAGTTTCACTGTCAATTCCAGTAGAAATCTGGGCTAGTGAGGACAAGGGAGCAGGGCATAGTAAACGCAGTGAAAGCACTACCTTAACACTGTTCTCCTGCCTCTGGTACTGTTGCAATTTCACTGTGTAAATATGTACTTATAACCCCTGGCCGTGAAACTTGCTTCCAATGTGCTTTCGTTGCCAATGGTGAACCTGAAATACAACAGAAACTGTTGCCCAAATTCTGTTAGTGTGTTATGGGAATGGGCACTCTCAGCACTCTTGTCCTGGCTGGGAGTGTTAGTCTCAAGCAAGAGGGCATCTAGTTGGCATGCTTGTGGTTGGGGACAGCTTCACATGTCCCTGCTTTATGATCTCCTGAGTTCCCCTGCTCTTGCTTACAGGAGCGCTTAAACGTCCTGACCCCCTTCTGCTGACCTTTACTGAAATCTCCTGGTTTACCATGCTTTCCTGAAGCATAAAACTTCCTAAGTATGATGATCCTGTCTGACAGCATCTGCTTTTGATAGTAGCCCAGTGTTTCCCCTCCATGGGGACAGTATTTTGCATTTTGACTCCTAAAAGTGTTTACATAGCATTTACGGTTAATATACTGTAGGATTGCAGATCCCTGGCATAAACTTCAGTGCTTGTTAAGGTGCTGGAAACTTGAGTGCTGTAACATCACCAAAATCTGCAGCATGGACACTAGCACTACAGATTACTTTTTTCCAGCTATCTTATTGATGCCATGGGTGTGAACTGGAAATGGAGGGAAACTGGATGTGTTCTTGGCTTTTATAATGATAGTCAACAATGCTCTTCTAAGAATTGCTCCCAACCAACTTGCAGGTGTTCATACTGAAGGTCTAGAGATCCTTTGGTTGCATGCAAGCTGATATATTTGTAGGTTCTCAACCAAGTTATTTCCTGAAATTACCATGTATCAAAAAAAAAAAAAAAAAGCCCACCTCCTTTTTTTTTTTTTACCCCTCCTAATCTGGGTAGAGTTGTCTGTGCTTTCTTATCCAGAAGTGGAGGAGGGAATATGTAATTGATGCTGCATGTAATTAGTTGAAATGCTAATAAAACACTGTAATCTATAGAAAACAAATATGGGAAGAGAAGCTGCTGCTTAGATGGCTGAACTCTTTGGCTTCAAATTCATTTTTGTTGCTGTCTCAGAGTCACTTTTATGGGGTTTTTTGTCCTCTGTACTTCACAAATCTGTAAGTTACAGACTAAATCATGACTTTGCCTCATAGAGTCTAGCAGAGGATGTTACTAAGCAGTTTTCTTGCTCTCACACAACCATATGACTTATTTTGTAGTCTGTTGGCCTTGAATCTGCAGTTAGCTTCCAGTCTGTACTTGCACTTAACCTAGTTATTCACCTAACATGGCCCACATTATATACATTAAATAACTTGAAATGGTAGCAAGTCTTTGAAAAAAGATGAGTTGTCAAATTTATATTGGACAAGCAGAGCTAAAACCATGTTATGACTTGTAGCTAAAGTACATCTAAAGTTAATTTTGTTATAAAGACTCTTGTATTGGTTAAGCTTCTTGTTTACTTCTTATTTCCTCAGATTTTTATTGGTGGCTAAATGCTGGTGGTTAAGGACAATAAGTAGCCTTGGTTTTGAGGGGTTTTTTTCTAAGCATGATTTTGCTAATAAAAAGATAAACAAAATTGTTTTATGCCCTGACCTAGCTCATAATTGCTGTGTATGTCTTGTGCAAGTTAAAAGGTGTCTTGGATTATTCACTGGAAAGTGCATTGCACAAGTTGTGCAAGTTTCCCCTTATTAAAATGTAACACAATGGGCAAGATAAAACTTTGCAATTGTTTCTTTATCTGAGTTGCAGTTAATGAACATGTGTCTGGCTCATTAATTCTGATGATCTTGCTTGTGTTTCTCTTTCAGACTACCTGTCTTCCACAGTAATTAGTTTAGGAATATTCTCTAACTTTTCAAGTTAACCATGAGTCATCATTTCTTCCAGAGCTGAAATGACAAAACTGAATGCTGCTGCTTCTCTAGAAATTTATTTTTTAATATGAAACAAGTTTGCACAAAAAGTACTGAAATATGTTTTGCTTTATTTGTTTTTCTGGAAGTATGTTAACAGCCCAGACCAGTGTCCTGCCTTGAATTCTGTTTTAATAAATCCACATGTTTAATTGTGCAGTTGGTTTGAAAGATGCATCAGTTATTTGACATGAAAGGAATACATGTCTTTTACAGGCAAGAGGGAGTTGAGGATGGCATTTATGTCCCAATAGAAGTTAATGTCCACACTCAAGCAGGAAAGGTACTGACCTGTCGAAGCTACCAGATGAAGGACTATGTCCCTGGTCCCCCTTCTCCACAGTATAAAAAGGTAGGTGTTGCATCACTTTAGTTTTGAAAGAATGTACAGAAATTTATAATGCTGTACTTCTGTACTATTTAATAAGCACTTTAATTACAGTGGGTGGAAGGCATGACTACTGTAAAGGTATAGCAGTCCTTGTGCAATGGACTGCTGTAATGATGCTCACAGAACATTGGTAGCTCTTACAGGCCTCCTAAATCAGTTTGAGTTTTTTGGTTTAGTTATGCCTTACATGAAGTCCCTATTTAACTTGTGAATTAGCTACGACTGGCACAGGGATTTCTGGAGGATGTTGTTCACATATAAGCAGCAATTCTCTGTTTGAAAAATTAATGTACTCCACTAAAAGGATGTACTTTCTGTGGGGAAAATACAGCACCTGACTTGTAGTTTCAAGGACGTGGATTATCCTTACTGTCTTGGGAAGTACTTGCTGTCACTTGATACAGGAGTCTGCCTGCTGCCTTTTACCAGGCGCATCATCAGTACATCACAGGACTCCAGCAGCATTGCCGAGCACTGCAGGTTTCCCCCTTGATGGCTGGTGAGGCAGAAGTGTTTCAACACTGTTCTGCAACACTGATTCTGTAAAGACACATGATGCAGTCACACAGCAGGCCTGACCTGCTTAGCTTGTGAGATCTGGTGCAGGCCCAGGCTGGGGTGGTGTGTCTGAGTGGTGCAGCTGTTAGTGCTGCTACACAGACGTCACTGCAGCTGGCTTTTCCTCCCTGAAGTAAAGAAACTGTGTGTGAGGCTGTGAAATCCCAAGTGTGCCGCCTTCTCCAAACTGAGGAACTCACTCCTATCAATTGACTTCCAGGAGCACAGCTAAGGCTGGCTGCTGTGGGACTGCTGAAGAGAGGGCTTGTTTAGAAAGCAGGCTCTGGTATTCCACAAACCTCCTCCCTGCCAACCCACCTTGTGGCAAGGCAGATCTTTAGGGCTTTTCAGGGAGTTAATATGTAGTCTGCTGCTGTGTGTCAGCTCTCATTGGTATGCTATAAGTGCAGACCTCCACTATTGGCAACTTTATCATTCCTTCCTGGTCCTGTCAGGAGCAGTTGTTAGTTCTTCTCCTCTGCCCTCAGCTTTTTTTTTTTTTTTTGTTAAGTTAACCAGGCAGGAGAGCTAAAAACTTAAAAGGTGACTGCATCAGCACATAGTGATTGAACTACATCCATCTACTGTTATGTACTTTTTGTGGCAAAGTTCATTCTTTCTAGATACCTCATCTTGAAGTGCATGCTATTAAATGCATGAAAGCATATTAAGAATATTCATTTATATATGCAAGCTTGCTGGTGTTTCCTTCCAGCCATGTTGCTACTACTTCTTCTTTTCCTCTCACTGTCACATCTTTTCTTCCACACCAATACTTCCATTTCTTTTGTATATGGAAGGAAATCTGCAGTAACAAACTCAGGAATCTGTGCTTTTTCACTGTTAAGTATCTGTTTCTGTTACTCCTGTACCTTGTCTAGGTACTCATTGTTGTCCTTTGGATTTCAACTGCTTAATTTTAAAAATAACTACTTTTTAAACCTTTAGCCAGCTTTACTGTCACACCTGAGTGAGAAGCATCATATATTATTGAAGTTATCATCCTCTCTGGAAGAA
Source organism: Corvus kubaryi (assembly GCF_017639235.1). Lineage (NCBI taxonomy): Eukaryota > Metazoa > Chordata > Aves > Passeriformes > Corvidae > Corvus > Corvus kubaryi. The sequence goes on along the minus strand of NW_024581137.1, from coordinate 16,651,153 downwards.
AGAATGGAATGACTGAATAACAGCTTAATTATAGAGTCTTGTGCACTTTAGTAACACATCAGAATCATAAGGGTAGTTAAAAGCCTTTTCAGAGTAATTTTATTCATGCTGTTCTGGTCTTCAGTGGTCTCCCAGAAGCCTGTGGCTATCCTTAGGTACAAATAGCGCTGTTTGAGATTAATTCTCTGTTAACTTAAATGGTTCTTCCTACTGAAGTGATTATTTGGAGGAGTCTGTCCTTTCTATTACTGAAGGCCTTTTTTCCCCCCCTTTTAATTATAGGTCATCTGCATGGGTGCAAAACAGAATGGCTTGCCAACTGGTTATCAGGAGAAATTAGAAGCTATTGAAACTAATAACTATGCAGGACCGGTGCCAATCATGGAAGAGATTGAAGCTTCTATTAAAGGAGAGAAAATAAATTCTGCATAGAATACCTCTGCATTTTCTTGGCCATTCACCTTGATTTAGATACCTCTTCTCACTGCTGGTCAGCAGTTTCTTTATCAAGAAAAAATGAGTTTGCTGTGCATCTACAGTAAACCATTAGACATAATTTGCAGTCTGAAGACACAGTGACATTGGTAACTTCTTTTTGTATGTATAGCTTGAGTACATGCTGAAGTTTTTGCAGATTTAGAAATTATCTTTCTGTAACTTGTCATGCAGTGCTGCATGCAAATTTGTGCTTCATGTCCAGTTTACTGACCCTTTTAAAAGGAAAAGGCCGTCTTCATGAGTTTTGGTGCCTGTTGCTTTCTGGGGAATAAGGGCTGCAGGATCAGGCCCTCTGTTTTTAAAAGTTGTATACACGACTAGATTTTTTTAGATGCAAAGTAAACTCAAAACTCTAAGGGTAAACCTTTTTCTCTGCTACTTCTCGTAATGGTTTAAACCCCAGCCTATCTGATGCTGTGGAGTTCCTGTTTATACAGTTAACAAAGAAAGAAATGTAGTATTTTTTTAACTCCTTCCATGTTTCTAAGTGTAAGTCCAAAAGGCACTTTCAGAAGACAACATTCAGCAAAGCATCTCATTCAAACCATCATAGCTTCCTCCTTTCAATGTCTAGTGATTGTCATAGGTGAACTAGTTAGTTATAACAAAGAGATTTTTAAAGAATTCGTTTTAGTTTGATATTTCAAAGGGGTTTTTAATTACCTTTTTGACTGGCTTGTTTGCCTGTCTAGGCCTTGGTCTCATATTCAGTGAAATCAGGAAGTTTCCTTTGAATCCTAGCACATTTATTCTGTGGCTTTGTTTGTCTGGTAAACCCCAAATGAACGAACTTGGCCTCTTGTATTTTTTGGGGGTTTTTTCTCCCCACAGCTTTGACAATCCAATGCAAAACTGGAAGCTTTTGTAACATACAGAGTATTTATTTTCGTGGTATTTTGCAACCCCTGCAGTTAGTCTATGGGGGATGAGGAAAGTTTGACAACCTGGGAGATGTCAAATCACTGAGATTTGGCTTATCTTCTCTACAGTGTATTTTTTTTCTCTTGATGTACAGAGGGGTGTAAGATAGAATTGATGTCACTGTGTGACTGCTTAGATAAATGATAAAATAACAGACTGACCATGTCTCCTCTCTATAAAATGTTTTCTATAAACTTCTGCCAGGTATGTGTAGGTGCTGTCCTGCTGTAATATGCCTGTTTTCAGAGCTGGGTACGGTGACTGCTGTGAAACATTGTACTTTCTGTATTAGCACTGTCTAGTTTGAGTAAATAAAACTCTTGATTACCAAACTGCTATGCCTGTTCAATGTGCACTCTTCAAGAATATCACAGAATCGCAGATTGTTTAAGGTTGGAAGGGACCGCTGGAGATCATCCAGTCCAACACCCTGCTAAGGCAGGGTCACCTCGAGCAGGTGACACAGGAACACGTCCAGGTGGGTTTGGAATGTCTCTGGAGAGGGAGACTCCACGACCTCCCTGGGCAGACTGTGTTGCTTATGTAAGTGAAAACTGGTGATGTGGGAATGCAGCTGAAGCCTCTATGGGCTGTTTGTGCTTTTTAATAGATGTAATGTCAATAGGAGCGCAAAACTATGCATGAACACACTCCTTTGCATCAGCACCGCTTCTTCTGCCTTACCCTTACCTTGCACCTTCGGGCTTTTCAGCTTTTAAATGGGTGAAGAAAACAGAAATAATACCCTGGAAGTGTCCTTGCGGGGGGCGGAGATTGACTGAGGGAAATGGTCGCTGCCGAGGGACCCCTGGCATCTCTCCGGGGAGGAGGCCGGGTGGGTGCGGAGGGGAATGCGGAGTTGGTGAACGGGAAGCCTTTGGCTATTCCTGCGCAGGGAGGAGCCGCTTGCCGCTGGGGAGGAGAGACCATGTGTGGGGCGGGAGGGGGTGAGGGAAGCGCCCGTGGGCTCCTCCTCTGGCGTCCATCCCTTCGCCGCCGCGGTGAGTGCCGGGGAACGGCCGGGGCGCGGGCGGGGTGCCGGGGTCCGGCTGCGGGCCGGCGCCGGGAGAGGGCTGGCGAGTGTGAGCCCGAGTGTCTGCTTTCTGTAGAGCAAAGTTTCTGTGGTACCGCCTGAAAGGCTTGCGAGGTGGAAGGGGAAGGGCTGCGCCGCTCCTGAGCTGGAAACTTCGGGATTCCTGCGTGTTTCCTCAGGAGAGTCCCTCCCGCCCCGGGGAGGCGGCGGCAGGCGCTGACAGGGAGTGGGAGAGGGGACGGGCAGCAGCGCCCGCAGCTCCTCGGCGTGGGGACAACGCCTTCGGACGAAGCACAGCAGCGCTACCCGGCGTAAATGGTGTTCCAGGCGCTGGCGAGGATGTGGTGTTCCTGAGGGCTGGTGGGGAAGAGTGGCGAGGTCCCACGGACGGAGGAGGTGGAAGGGTTGCATCGCTCCCCTCCTCCCCTGGCGGCCGCCTGTCCCGTGAGCGGCGGTACCGGGGTACAATGAGCCATTCGCTTCCCGGAAAGCCGGAGCGGAGATCCAAATCCATGCGCGGACTCACGCGGCACGCGCTTAGGCCCCGGTGCTTCTCTCACTTAACGCGAAAGGAGCTGGGAGAGCGGGAGGCGGGAGCGGTTCGCAGGGCAGGATGGTGCCCCGTGGCCTGGCCGCGATTCTATCAGCTGCAACTTTTCCTTGTAGGATTCACTGCTGCTTGAATGTGAAAATAGTAAATGACAGTAGAAAAGCGGTCACATGTTTATAGACAGCAGTAAATTGCCCCCTCCTCCTCTATCTCTTAACAACAACAACAACAACGACAAAAATCCACAAGATTTCTCTGATTGGAGAAAATTTCTTTGCTTTCTAGTTGTGGCTACTTATTATTTATTGATCTTTTCCCACCGGGAAGGAGTTATAAGGAAGCCACATAAAGTCTTTCTGGCAGGGGCTTCTTAATGCATCCAAACACTATATATAAAGTTCTCTTTCTATACAAATAGAATTAGGATACGTAGGAACAAAACCTGTGAGGGATGTGAATATTTCTGTCAAAGCCTGTGCCTTTTAAAGAAAAGCCTGCCATTTTACCAGATGGAGGCAGAAATAATTTATTCTGTGTTCTTTTGTGTCTGTTGCTCTTCAAATAACTAGAGATGCTTACAGAAGTTTATGATACAGTCAGAAGAGAGAGAGGGGAGGGAGGGAGGAAAAACCACTGAAAGATGCTGATCTCCATGACCCCAGAGCGATGCAAGAGCACATGAGTTGTAATGGATTTACAGGAACGTGATGTTAACATATGGCTCCCTGGGCATTTATTGACATATGTAGCATGAGTGATGATAGTTAGAGATTGTGAAGTGGGGTGTGATGAGTATGCTTTAATTTACACAAACAGAATAATTTAAGATCTGCACAGAGACTCCATACAAGCTCTACCAATGCACTATTTTTGCTATAAAAATAAAAGGCTATTTTTTAGTACCTTTGGGAATACATTGCATTGCTTCTCATCAAGCCGGCAGGCTTTTTGTGTAGCATATGTGCCCATTTGCCTCTGATCTCTGCATGTGTTTTACTGTTCTTGAACTAAGTAAAATAGCTGCTGTGTGGAAATAGGTGTCTTATTCACTCATTATAGTCAAAGACTGACTGCTGTTGCATGCATGACATAAGATGTGGAAAATTGGTCTCTTTCCTGTCTCTCCCCATGATAGCAAAAAGTTGAATTTATACTGACCTGATTGAGTCCAGATTACCAAGCACGGCAAAGTTTCCTGTTCTCCTCTTGCTGTAATGACTCTGTAGTGAGTAGCTGTAAAATAGCTTTTCTCAGGAAACAAATCTGACTTGGAGACACAAAGGGTACAGGGCTCCATTTCATGTGAAATGGAGCATTGTTTTCATACAGCCACCTCTGGAAGAGTAATTGCATTTTGAATGCTATGGACAGAAGGCTTTGCTAGCGGGGACTCCACTAGCCCTGGGCTGGCACTCAGGTTTGTGTGTCTCACTGTTGCCCTGCCAGAGCTGGCTACTAGGTGCTGTGTAAATCCTGAAGATATTCCAGCTACTGGCTGCAGATAACTGGGTAAGTAGCACAGGACTTTATTTCACAGGCAATTTAGAGGAACTGTTCTTGTCAGAGTAGCAAGACTGCAGAAGAAGTAGTATTGACTGAGTTTTCTGCTCTTCAGAAATATTCTAGATTGGTCTCAAATCAGCTGCTTTAAGGAACAGTTGTTAATTAAGTTGCTCCTTGTATTGTCTTTACTGCATCATCCTACATAGTCTCCTTTGGAGCAGCCAGCTCAATATGAACTCAATTCCCTAGCTGACCCAAAAGTGGAAATGTTTTTTAGCTAGTATGTGAGATCCTTCAGCCCCTTTATCTACAGCATTTACCTTTGACAAGACCTTGTTGCAATAAACCAGCACATTCTTTGCTGCCAGGGGTCTTGCAGCACTGCAAGTGGAACAGGCATAGCAGTTTTGTTAGAAGAGCAAGGAGATCTCAGTGAAAAGAGGATGTGAGGAGGGCAGGGCCAGGAAAAATAGAAATGTATATATGCTTGCACAATGCTGAGAGTAGAGGGAACTCAGAGGAAACACTAGACAAAAGTGCCAGTGCCTTCATGCAAAAGCCATCAGCACCACTGCAGCTTATTGACATGGATTGTACAAAACCTTGCTGGAGGCACTGATGCTTTTACTGTACCTCTTACTATGACAAATTTCATTTCCCTTTTTCATTTCCCTCCTTATTCCTGGCCTGATCCCCATCTCACTTCCTCTTTCTTATTCTCAGTTACACAGGTTTATGATAGCATTGATTGTGACACTTACTGTTGCTTCTCACATCGCTTCAATCCCCAGCAACATTTCATTTGGCCAAGGCCCTGTCTTCCCTTTCTTCCCTTTCTTCTTGGCTTTTACAGCTGGTGGCTAAGCACTCTACTCTCAGGTTCTTTTTAATTCCTTCTAGTCTGTTTCCTGTCTTCTTCACCTGATGGACTTTGCTGTCCTCAAAATGGCTAACTGCATTTCCGCTCCAACATCATTGGCAGCCTCTTCAGTAAGTCATTGTTTTTTCCTCTTAGGAACAAGAAACCCATTCTGTTCCCAGATAGGAAGCTTTTCCCCATGAGTGTTCCTCCTGGTGTCTCCCCATACCAGACTCCTGCTTCACTCAGGTATCATCTGTCTTGCTGTCTCCATTCCTCCTTAGGTGTTCTGCTGTTTCAGCTACTCTGTCAAGCTTGCAAATCCTTCCCTTTTTCTTGCTCATTTCTCCAAATAGATGTGTTCACAAACTCTTGCTGTTAGAATAGGTGATCTGTTTCGACTGCAACTTGTAAGAGCCTTAAGGTGTGTTTCATAAAAATTATTTTATTCACTTTAGCCCTTTTAGAAATGGAAGACAGTGCACTGAGGTGTCTCACGTTAATGTATGTCTCAGTCTTTTCTAACAGCATCCCCATTACTGATGCAACATCAGTCAGACGAATTGCACTGGAATTGAATCCAGCATCTGGAGGGCCCAAGATAAGGCAAAGAACGCTATATGCACTTTAGCAAGGAAGTGCTTTCAACAAGCTGCATAAGCACTTACCTTTAAACATACCGGATGTGTAACCTAGCGTTGTAAAACTAACAGATCCTTCCACAAGAGACATAGTAACCTTGTGTTCCATCACTGAAAAAAACTCACATTGAAGCACTGTGGAAGCTGGGATTTTTTCCAGAAAGAGAGGTGATGGGCTTGCAGATAAGCTGGGGACCTCATGTTGTCACACATTGGCCTCATGTTTTAAAAAGCACCACCAAAAAAAACCCCAACAACACCAAGAAAGCCCTAGTGAAACAGAATCATATATGTCAAGTTTTTTCATACACCTAGTACACTTTGCTATGAAAAAAATATAGCAGGAAGTCTTTCTGTTCCAGCAACATTTAAAGTGTTCAGCTCTTCATCTGGTATGGATTTTCTTAGTCTGTGAATGGTGGAAATTTCCGTTTTTTCTTATTAAAAAGTACTGATGAAAAGTACTGCGTACTCCAGTACTGGATGGTGTGGGGTTTTGCATTAAATTTAATATTTTCATTGAAAATATCACTGAGTACGTCACCATGCACAGAATTCATATTTCTAGTCCTGACTTTGCTCCTTGGCATTTTTGTTCTTTCTCCTTTTCTCCCTGATGTTTAGCCTTACCTAATATTCCTTTTTGCTTGGTTTCTTGTTTCTCCATTCCCCTGCAGATGACCCTGTGTGAAAGGGAACATGCTCTGTCCTGCAGCATATGTATGTACACCCCTTCTAGTAGTAACCAGGATTTGTACTGACTTGGATGTAGTCAGATGCAGGGCAGACATCTTTGAGGCCTTCTGGTCATTCCATATTTTTCATGTTCTGTCCTGCTGCTGTATTTCTTCTTTCTTTTCTTGTGCTCTTTGTAGATGGAACTGAAAGAGTGAAGAAAATGCCTCTATTTGGTTTGTACACTTGACAGTGCTTTGGTTCATTCTTACGGTTTTCTGAATATTTGTCTCACTTCTTCTTACAAAGTGGGAAGAAAGAAAATGCATTAGAATAATGTGGTCCTAGAACAACCAAAGCAAGCAGGGAATGTTGGGTGGATGCAGTATCTTGAAAGAACAGGGTTAATATTTTTACTGCATGTTTTAAGAGGATGCTGTCTCTTTAACTAAAGCCTAAAAAAGCTTTAGAGTAAGTGGTGTTTTCAACATGTTTGGTCTTCATTTATGGAATGAGCCTTCTTGAACAAAATGATGTGCCAGTGTGGATTCTAGGAAGCTGAGTGACTCAGAAATCAGCCACTTCCTCGGGTGGGTCATCTGAATGGCGTAATGAAAGGTTGATCTGTCTGAGTAGATGCAGTCACTGGTGTGGTAAGAAATTCAGATCACTTGGTTACATTCCGTTTGTTTGAAACAGTTTTGCCGTTTTGGGAGTTGGCTGTGACCCAGAACAGTTATGCTGGGGATTTGCCGGGTCTCAGCCCTTGGAGAGCCCAACTCTTAATGCAGTTATCTGCATCCATGCAGGTCAGCAACCGTAAGCTGGGACCTATTGGGAAATCCGAGGAGCTAAGCTGGTTTGCCCTGCTGGTTTGAGTGTAGATAGTTAGTATCACTAAAATGCAGTAGCATAAACTATGTCTTTCTCCAGCATCAAGCAGGCAAAGCTTCACTGATGCAGACAGCAGCTTCTGGTATAGAAAATGCATAGAAGTGAGATTGTTCCAGTAGCAGGTCATTTAGAATAATCTGTGAGCTGGCAGGGCTCAGTTACAGCTTGTCAGGGGATCTCTGGGGAGCATTTGAAAAAGTTTGCCATCACTGTGAATGTCTTGGGAAATTGTGAGAATTTTGTAGCAGCAGAGTTGGCACAGTTACAGATTTGTTGGAGGGGTGTGTCTTTTGTTTTTGTTGATATGACTGTAATCAGAATCTAAGAACATTTTTCCAGATATCCCTTGACCTGCTGAAACAACAGTATGTTTTAACTGTTACTGGGCGATGACAGTCATTTGTGTTGATCATGCAAATTCTCGTTGTCTCTGTGGAGGTGATTCAGTAGTGATCTTGGCAAAAAATTAGCTTCCTGCATGGGAAATCGTATGTGCAAGTTTGTACCCAGATAGTACCTAAAAGAGCTTACTGTTGAATTGTAATTACAATATAGCTTCATGCCTACTATATGGTAGACACATTAATTACAGTTACAAGAAGCCCTGCTTTAGTAATACAATAGAGAGCAGTCTGATCCTGATTCCTCTTGTTTTGTGCCTTGTAGAAAAAAATAGGAATAAATGGCCGTCTAAAAAGATTTCCCAAGAAGGGGTGTGGAGAACAAGGGCATACACTGTGTATATATTTGGAGACAAGGAGAGAGCATTCATGCTAAAGAGTATGGTTTCAAAATAACATCCCTCCTGATGTTGGTGAATCTGGTGTCCTGAAGCTAAACTCTTTACCCTAGTTTAGCTAAAACTGCCTCAGAGTTCACAAAGCCTTGCTTTCAGGAATGGGTATTATATTGGCAGCACTTTGTACAGAGTCTCTTGCTGTAACAACGAAAAAGCAGAGTGAATTGCTACTATAAATTAATTCCTCCTACAAAATTAATTGCTATGAAGCATAATTTTATTCCGTTTATTTCCTTGTCCAGATTATGTCTGGACAGATGCCCTGCTTTGTCTACTGAAACATGAAAAGCTAATAAAAAATATTAAATGATGCACTAGGAACAGGCAGTTAATAAAGCAGACGCCAGTGGTGGTGTTTGAGGCAAGCTACAGTAAAATACTGGTACAGGAGGGAGACTGCCTGTTACAGATATTTTATTTTTCAAAACCTGAACAAATAAATGGAAGTACCTAAGGAAGAAACCTTATAAAAAAGTTGGCCATGATACTACACAGAGTTTGGGAGTATTCTGTGATGTCTAATTGGAGGATGTATGTGCATAGAATAAGGTTTAGACTGAGGTTCTGTACAATTACTTTTTGCAGGCTCGGTGATGTGAAGGACAGATTTCTTGTTTGCCTGAAGTTAAATCCAAGCTGACCTGTCACTACAAATGGACAGTTTGTCAAAGATGAGGCTTGGTGGAGCAGTTTCTTGGTATCTCAACTATGGAAGGCCAACTTTGTGCTAATGTGGATATTTCTGTGAAAAAACCTCCAGGAGCAAGCCCTCAATCCTTCATTGCTTTGCTGAAGGTTCACCGAGAGCTTCTGGTTGGTAGGATCCGAAACACACAGTGTTTGATTGATAACTTGATGAAGAATGACTACTTCTCCGCTGAAGATGCAGAGATCGCTGTCCAGTTTCCTACTCAAGCAGATAAGGTACAATTTTTTTTTTTCCTCTAGCCAGTGAAGCTTTTGGTTACTTTCAGTTTGTCACCAGATTTTAAGGGTTTATCTGACAATTTTACATCTAGTGTATTTTCTAATCTTGGTTATTTTGGAGTTTTCCCATCCCATTCTTCCTGGATGAGCATCTCCAGCACATCCCTTTCCAGCACTGCTGGCACTGCTGGTAATGCCCGTTGGCAGCTGTAAGAACTAGCAGGGTGATATTTGCTGTTTTGTCCCTCCCAGCTGCAGCTTTGTCCTCTGATAAAGCGGTGGCCACATGGTTGTTAGAGTATAGCAAGGAAAATCTGCTTTAGGATGCTGTGGGACAGATCATCCTGCTTTAGGAGAGACAGAAATGAAATGTTGTTTTAGAAGTTAGTGATTGCTTGTTGTCTGTATGAACACCTTCCTTTCTCTTTAAAGATCTATGTACATTGTAAATGTTTCTATGGAAAATTGATGTGTCCTGGCATATTTGAGTTTTTAATTCATCTTCAAACATCAGTAGCAAAAATTATTTCCTGGTCTTTCGTTAGGAGAAAATTACTGTGTATGCAGTTGGTCTTTGCATCATAACTTGAAACAGCTGAGGAGATTGTTTCCCAGACCAACCAATCATGCAGCTTCAGAGCCCTGTCACAGTTAGGGGCAGGCAAACCATAAAAAATTCAAAGACCTTGGACTTCACCAACAGTGCAGATTTTCATAAAATAATCATTCTTGCTGGCATGTTGAAATGGTAACACAGTGCTCACACTGTGTGTAGGGTCAAAGCTGAATAAATGCACACTGTATGATTATCTCAATTTCTTGTTGTTCAGCATAATATGCATGATTGTACCAAAGCTGAGGGGGAGGCCATGCATCAGGAGTCTTAGCAGAGACAGAGGGCAGGCCACACTAGTGTAAGTGAAGTGGACTCTGTGGGAGCTTCTTTGGAAGGCATAAAGTTGCTTTTTAGAGCATACAAATTGTCACAAAAAGCTCCATGTGTTTGCTGTGCTGCACGTAATCATCACCCTGATTTAAGCTCACAAGAGACCAGTCTCTGGAAACCCTTTGTCTGGTTTAGAACTGCATTCTTCATTCATTTCTAGCAAGGGGATCCTGACATTCAAAATGTGCCCCTAGATGATTGCTCTGTCTTGCAGAGGGTTTTGTACTAGGGCTGCCTTGTACTGGTGCACAGAGATCACCCTCTGCCTTGCCTGTGGAGGTGACACTTCGTGCTGAACTGCTCCAGCCACTGCCTGGTAGCCATTAGTTTTGGTAACAGCTGCAGGCAGTGGGGCCATTGTACAGAGAGAGCCTGAAGAACTGAGTTGCTGTGTTGGAAGGAAAAGTTGTAGGGTTTTGGCTCAGCGTTAAGATCCAGGGACAGATTCAGCCTACCCTGCTCTGGACCTGGCTGGATCCTGAGGTAAATCCAAATGTGACTGGAGTACTTACAATACAGGGGGTGAATTTACGGCACTGACAAACCACCTCTATTTTCATTTTAACCAGCACAGGATTTAAAATACACTATCTAGCCAAGCTGAGGAAATCTTTTGGGTTCCCTCTTGAGGAGTGGTATTCATCTGTTTTGTTTCTGGTTGATACATGATTGAGCTGCAAGTTCAGACCTTAAATTGCAGAACCAACTCTCTTGCAACATTCAAACACAAGCATCAGTTGAGTTTTGTGTTGGTTCAAATTCAGAGCTAGATTTTGATTTCACCCTTTTGAAGCAGCCACTTTGATTTTGGCCCCCTGCTCCAGTCCAGAAAGGATCCTAAAGCAGTTAACAAGTGTTACTATGATAAAATGCTGTGTATCAGTGATTTTTCCCATGGTGTTTCTTCAGGTTCGCAAAATTCTAGACTTGGTTCAAAGCAAGGGAGAAGAAGTTTCAGAATATTTCATCTATGTCCTGCAGAAAGTCACTGATGCTTACTATGAACTTCAGCCTTGGCTGGATGAAATAGGTTATGAGCCTTCAGAGAGTATTTGTAGTAAACCTGTGGTAAATACAGATCCAGGTAAGGTCATGCTTCTCTATCCCTTCCCTTAGAACTGCCCTGCTATGTAGGAAGCTCCAACCAGGTGACAGAAGAGTAAGAGTTTAGACAGGCACAGCCAGGGAAAATAACTGTGTGCTTGCTAGCAGTGGTGGCCAAATTAAAAGGCACACTGTGTAACACAAGGGTGATGTTGATAAATTACATCCTGTTTTGTTAAACTCAGGTTCTTTCTGCATTTGTTTGTGGATATATAACACAATGGCAGAACCACCTTGTACCAGCTGTAGTATTTTCTAGGTCTCTACTACAATTTGTTAGCAACACTGTGGTGTTTTGGCAATGGACTAGCTAGTATTTCATGATGAGAACAGTCAAGCAATGAGGCAGGTTGAGCAGAGAGGCTGTGCAGTCTCCATGCTTGGGGGTTTTCAAGATCCAGCTAGACAAAGCCCTGAGTAACCTCATCTGATGTCATAAATGATCCCATTCTCAGCAGGAGGTAGGACTAGACCTTCTGGCATCCCTTCCAACCAGAATTATTCTGTCATCCTAAATGACAATTTTTAGCAATCCTAAAAATCAGAGTTTAAGTATTGCAGAAATTATTTCCTCTGGAGAGGTTTTCCCATACTACATAAATATAATTTGTCCCGACCTGAAGCAAAATTTCTGTTGAAAAACACAAGCCAACGTTGCGCAATAACTGAGATTCTTATTTTTTGTTGTCATCTTAAAAAAAATCTTTTGAGGTGCCTGGCACTTTGTTTCTAAAATGCATGGCTTCTATTTACAATATAAATGACCAAAGAAGTTAGGAAAGAATGACTACCTACCTGATAGAACTGCAGGTAGCATATGAGTACAGTGAAATCAGTGGCCAACAACTCCTACAAGCCTTTGCAGAGAGTTAAGCAGCTTTTAACAAAGGGTCAGGGGCTTGGCTTTGAGTCTCAGCTGAAGGATAGCAGCCCCTTAAACCAATGCAGCATCAGTACTGGCTGCCAGGAAATGGTGGCTCACATGTGACCTTTCTTTAGCACCTGAATTTCCCAAGTGAGTGATGATGGCAGCACAAATAGAATCAATCTGCCAAAAAATCCTTTTCACATTAGAATTACTTTTGTTTATTACCCACTCTGAGTTCTCAAAGGGGTGGGTCATTGTATACATAGGTTTTTAAATAATAGTCTTTTTAGTAATAGTTCACTGTATTTTTAGTTAGCAGGTATTGCCAGAAACTCAGACATGAACTGGGACGGGACTCCAAGTTTGTTATGTTGTATGCTCAGAGGGAGGAGATGCTCCTTGAAGAAATCTACTCCGACAGTGTAATGGAGCTGGTCAATTTTAACAATGAGAGTCTTGGCCAGGTGGGTCAATTAGAAGCCCTTTTTGATGATGCAGTCGGGGTAATTAATGAAGATGGAGAGACTGTTTATGTCTATGGTGATGCAGGAATTGGAAAATCCATCTTGCTGCAAAAGATACAGAGCCTTTGGGCCAGAAAAGAATTGGACATAGGGGCCAAGTTTTTCTTCCGTTTTCGGTGTAGGATGTTTAGCTGCTTCAAGGAAGATGAAGCCATATGTTTGAAAGACCTGCTCTTCAAATATAATTGCTACCCAGACCAGGACCCCACAGAAGTGTTCCATCACATCTTGCAGTTCCCTCATACAGTTCTTTTCACTTTTGATGGCTTTGATGAGATCTATTCCAACTTTGATCTCAGCAGTGTACCTGAGATATGCTCACCCAATGAACCCATCCACCCCCTGGCACTGCTCGTAAGCCTTCTCAGAGGAAAGCTTCTTAAGGGATGCAAGAAAATTCTTACTGCCAGGACAGGAACTGAGATCCAAAAAAATATCATTAGGAAGAAAGTGTTCCTCCGTGGTTTCTCCAAGAATAACCTGAAGGAATACACAGCTATGTTTTTCAGAGATGAGCGGCAACGAGCACTGGTATCAAACCAGCTGGAAGCTAACCCAAATCTCTGCAGTTTGTGTTCAGTGCCTTTATTTTGCTGGATTATCTTTAAATGCTATGAACACTTCCATTCCATGTTTGACAACCACGAGCTTCCAGACAGTTCCGTTACATTGACAGATGTATTTTTGCTCATGATTGAAGTCCACTTGAACCGATCTGTGAAAACAAGTTTGCTGAAGAACAGTATCAGGAGCCAAGCAGAGATGTTCAAATCAAGAAAGGAAACTCTTCTAGCTTTGGGTAAAATGGCATACAAAGGGATGGAGAACTCTTTCTTTATCTTTGAGCAAGAGAAGGTCTCATCAGCAAACATCTCTGAAGAAGATTTGCAACTGGGCTTTCTCAGGACAGTTAAAAGTTACAGTGGCTGTGACAGTCAGGCCACTTATGAGTTCTTGCATGTAACCCTTCAGTCTTTTTTCACAGCATTGTTTCTGGTTATTGAGGAGAAGGTGGGTGCCAAGGAATTACTTGAGTTTTTCAATGAATGTTCTTCCTTTGAGACTGCCCAGCCTACTTGCCTGCGTATCCCCTGGTTGAAGAAACGTATAGCAGGGGAGAATCCTTTCCAAAATAAAGAACACTTTAATTTTACCAACATGTTTCTTTGTGGCCTACTTTCTGGATCCAAGCAGAAGCTCTTCAGACATTTAGTTTCGCCTGCAGTCATTAAGAGGAAGAGAAAAACACTCATCACGTACCTTGCAGAGAGCATGAAATCCCACCTGAAAGGCTTCACTCGGTCCAGGCTTACGAGCTACAATCAGGTGCAGGTGCAGCCCAACTTTGTGTGGATGCTGAGGTGCCTGTACGAGACGCAGAGTGAGAAGGTGGGGAGGATGGCTGCTCGCCGCATGCATGCCAACTACATCAAGCTGACCTACTGCAACGCCTGCTCTGCCGACTGCAGTGCCATTTCCTTTGTTGTACACCACTTCCAAAAGCACCTGGCTCTGGATTTGGACAACAACAACATCAATGACTATGGAATAAAACAGCTGCAACCTTGTTTCAGCAAGCTTGCAGTGATCAGGTAGGAGTCTCTGTACGTAAGCAGGTCCTTGCTTATCCTTCATTTATTCCACAAACTGGTAGGTTGAAGGAATTGATCTCGGAAGTGGAGAAAGATGAGGATTACTGCTGCTGGAAATTAATGTTTCATATCTTCTGAAATCTTTGTTCATTTAGTCACAGGAGCAGGGATAAGCTGTGAATTTGGAAACCAAAATGGAAAGGGTGGTAAGAAGTCCTTAGAAGCACAGACTGTTTAAACCTGTAGGTTTAGCTAGCTCCATCTCAAATTGTTTTGTCTCAGAAGAGGATTTTTATGAGAGAAAGTGCTTAAGGGAAGAAGGAAACAGAAGGGCACCCTCCATTATCTGAAGATCGCCTGAGGCCATCTCTGCCCTTGGTCATAAGGGGTAAGGAAGGATCTGCTGTTCACAATAACCCTTGATCCAAAGCGCTGAATTTCTTGCTTTTGCATCCTGCCAAAATGTCTGGCTTTCATAGGACAAAAGCTATCACATAGTAGTCCATGAAAGGATGTAGTTGACATCTTCAGATGTGGTGTTTCACTGAGGTGATGTGAAGGGAGAACATGGCTTGGTGTGAACAGGGAGAACTAACTCCACCTCTAACATCTCAGGCCAGATTGTTTCACCTCCATCCCTTTGAGGTTGTGCCATGTAGCTATATCTTATTTGTCCAAACATTTAGGTGCAGAAAATTGGGAACTTCATATATATCTTTTTTAAAGCTTCTTCAGCCTCATGAGAATGTTTTTTTAGCAACTGGATTTATTCCTCCTCTTTGGCTGCACTCTGCATTGTTTTCCTCTAGGAATAAATCAAAGCAAGTGACACTTGTTTTTTTTCCAGTTATTTCAAATTGACCTCCCAAGAGAAAGCAATAAGGAAACTCCTGGGGAAAATGCATAAGTATGTAAGACAAAACAAAGAAGAAAAGGCCAGCGTTTCATTCTTTGTGCCTATCATGTGATCATGCCATACGCAGTGTGGTCTTAACACCATTCCCAGCACCAAAACAGTCTTTTAGGCTGCCTTTTTGTGTTTATGGATCTCAAGATGCTGGGACATTCATTTCTAATAAGCAATTTCTGCAGGTCAGGAAATGTTTCCAACAGCTTAACCATCCCTTTCAAAGAAGCAGACTGTTCTGATCTGTAGAAATTGGCTGATTTCTCCTGTGTGCTAGTGCATTCCAAAGGGATCAGGTTGCTAACTAGCAAAGGCTAGGGAGGCTGTTGGTGATAAGGGACTCTCAGCAGGAAAACATCAGCTACTGAATTTGTGTACCAACTAAATGTGGTCAAAATGCTTTCATAGGAACAGCTTTACCCAGAAAATGCAATTCATGGCAATTGGAATGCTTCACTTGAGCCTGTCCCATTTAGTGAAGGTGAAAAAGCTTGAGAAGTTACAAAAAAAAAAAAAAAGCATCAACAAAAACTACCCACCTCCAAACAACAGTGAGAAGTATTTTCATTCTGTGAATGACTGACATTGATTTGTTTCATGTCTGGCTGGGACAATAAAATTAGAAACATCTAGCACACCCATGGGACCACAGTTCTGTTTTCTGGCCAGGGCTTTTCACAACCTTTATTTGGTGAAGCCTGAATGTGTTGTGACTTTCAAGATGCCTGGCTTTCACTACGTACTCAGAGAGAACATTGCAAGACTAGTAGTTTGGACAGCTTGCTTTTGCTAGGGTGTTAAGCAAACTTTCTTCCTGGAATCACAGTAAGCACAGGAGGAGGGTGAGATGTTTATCTGGTGTCTGACTTCCTACATTTTATTGTTCTCAGTTCTGTGGACAGCTTCCAGAGCATTACCTAGGAGATCCGGGGTTTCTGATTTTTATCGGTTTTGGAGTGAGCCATATAAAGCTGAGCTCACATTTCCCTTAACAGCTTTTAATACGTGGCATAAGGACCTTTAAAAATATCAGAGGAAAATGCATAGGCCTCCAGTCATGTGTTAACTCATGGGTTATGAACACTTGTAATACGTATTGATTCAGACTTTTCCTTCCCTTCTTTCCAGGCTCAGTGTAAATCAGGTCACAGATCACGGCGTAAGGATCTTGTATGAAGAACTCTCCAAGTACCAAATTGTGTCTTTCTTGGGGTATGTACCCAGCTGGGAGCAAAACACTCAGCAGTGATACTAGAAAATGAAACTCCAATGCTGACAGTACTGACACAGCAGAGGTGGGGTAGAAACTACAGTTACCTCCTCATTTAAGCACAGCAGCTTTTTGTGTCAAAAATTATGCTGGAACAGTTCACTGGGACACGGACCACAGCTTCCTCTCCCATCACTCTGCCTCATGGGGCGGCCTCCTGCGGGCATCAAACCCTTCTGCGACACAGTGTGGACCACTGTCAGGTTACTGAACTGTGTGGGCATGCTAATTTTATACCAAAAGCCTTCTGCTGTGGAAGGGAGAGAGTGCAAGCAACAGAGTGTGTGTAGTTACAGCCTTCTGTTTTCTGTGCTGTAAACTGATTTATTTCCACTATGCAAAGCAGATACAGCTTCATAGAGACTGGTGTCAGGAACATGCAGTTTCAAGTGTCATGTTCATGATACCAATTTCTTTCAAGAGCTTAATTAGTTCTTAATGAAGTTGAAGCTGGAAGGCACATTAGCTCTGACTTCCTGCTCTTGGTTAAGTAGCTACATAAAATGACTTTTTGAAAGGTGAACTTGAATACCAAGAATAGCTTTTTTTTTTCCAGTGCCCTAATGTAAGTACAACTGCTCAGATATCTGCTCTTCAGTAATATTTGCAAGGGGATTTTATGACTTTGAAAAGACCAAAGGGACATTATGGTGTTTTCTCTTTTGACTTATCTTCTGGCAGTATTATTTCTGTATGAGCACAGGAATAAAGGAAAGCTTTGTTTGCTTGTGGAGACCATTTATTTTAAAAATTATATAAATATTCATGATTTGCAGTCTGGTCTCCTTATATTTAAATCTAGCCCATCACAATATGAATTATGTATCAAAATAGAAATACAAGCAACTGTGAATATGTACAAAGCCGTATAGAAAAGATAGATGCTATGTGTGCAGCATAAAACATTCAGGTTGTAAATATTTAACAGCAGTAATAACCTATTTTTACCAATGTGATTTTTCTTTAAGCTTATACAACAATCAGATCACTGATGTTGGAGCCAAATATGTTGCAAAACTGATTGAAGAGTGTTCAAGCCTGGAATATGTTAAGTATGTTGGATTTTTTTTCCTTTCTACAGTGTCCTAATTAAGGTAAAGCAACTTGAAAGGGGAGGGAGAGTAGAAAAAAAGACAAAAATTGCATTTGAAATATAATATAGGTTACAGTTGTATTTTTTTTTTTTTTTTGCAGTAGTCTAGTAGTGGATGGTAGCAGGTGAAGTTATTGAATCCATAGTTTTTTCTGGAATATAGTAGTGAGTTAAAGGAGTGCATGAGACCTGTTCTTTACCTAAATCCAGTCCGAGCACCTGAGCGAGGCTGAAGTTGTGCATGGACCTTGCTGCTGCTTCCTGTAGGCAAATTCCCTTGGATATAGTACCAAGCTTTTTAGTGTCTGATCTTTTATGGGCCACTGGGGTCAGGCTGTGCTGGTGTCATACCTCAACTCTGGAATTCTGCAAATTCACCTGGTGAGTTGTTCCCTTTAATTCCTGGAACTTCCCCAGATAAGAGAGTCTGGCCATGCACATTGGTTGGACATAAAGGTAGATCATTAACCAGCGGTTTGTTTGTGACCGTAGCAGAAACCAGAGGTAACTGCAGCAATGTCAGCCTTTGGTAGGAACATAAGAACAGGCAGCCAGGGACTCATAGGTTCTAGTCCTTGTTCTACCACTGACTTGGTCTGAAACCCCACTATAGCCACATCCTTTCTACTTGAAATTTTTGCAGAATTTTGAAACCCAGGAGCATTTCAGTCCTTTCACTGCTTTGACAGTGTTTTGCTTATTTAATGTAGCTTTCACAAAAAAGCCTGTTGAAAGATGGTTACTTTCAGGCTGCACAGTAACCCTAGAGGTTATTCTGAGATAGAGTGCCCGTTCATGTGCCCGAAGTCAGCCAAACAAGACATTTTTATGTAAATATGGTGGCTTGGGGGGGTTGGGGGTTTGGTCTGTTCTTTAAATCAATCTATATGCAATTATCTCTCCCTTGAACTCCAGCTATTTGATATCCACAGAGGACAAAAGTAGAAATTTGTGTAAAATGCCAGCCGGAGACTGACTGCTGCACTGAGCTATGCCACTGCCTAGAGCCTGTGCTTACAACAGAAAGACTTGAAATTATTGCAGTCTGCTTATCAGCTGCAGTCTCCTCTGGAAACACACAGTCAAGAAATACTCTGTTCCCTGTGGCATCATGAAACATGCTGCATATAATTCATGAGCTCTGTAGCAATTGGTGAGAATTATATTACAAACAAGGCCGGGGTCCTTGCCTTGAGGATCAGTTCCTAAAGCTCATTTCTAACATACTGAGCACCAAACCCAAGACTCTACTTTAATACTTCTGATTTGGAGGGCTGACATGCAAAATATGCAAGAGACAACATAAAATTATGTCTTTTAGTCAAAGGTCAAGTGCCTGCAGTATTTTTTTACTCTGAGTTAATCTTTGATAACTGCAGGTAGCCTTCAGAGTTAATTAGCCTTAAATACTTGTGTGGCTTTCTGAACTGGTGTTGTGATAGCTGCACAGCTGTAAGTGATGCACCTCATCAATTTATGTATTTTGTGCAGAATAGGAGCAAACAAAATAACAAGTGAAGGAGGGAAGTACCTTGCCCAGGCCATCCAGAAGAGCAAGACAATGTTTGAAATCGGGTAAGTTCAGTGCTAAGGAGCAGAACTTAGGCTTGATCTTGGCAAGACACCTGTAAATCCCTTAGGATTCCTTTTTTTCATGCTCCCCTTCTCTCCTCCTGCTATTCCTTCCCTCCTCAACAGCAGCATTAGAGCGAACGAGTGTAGAAGCACAGCCACATTTTCTTCGTTTCCGTGGAGGGCTGCTTTGTTGTTCTTCAGTTCACACAATGTTTGGTTTGTGCTTTGGCATCTGTTTTTTTCTTTTTCACTGTTCTGACAGAACCTTAAAGGAGAGACAAGCAAACAAGAGGACAGTAAAGCTAGCCACTTTCTTTATGGCAGCACAGCTCCTCTAGAGATACTTGGTTATTTTTAAGTCTGGTTTTATGACAATTGGCACAGCACCTAGTTATTGAGTGTCATTGTTACAACTGTCAGACCTTCTGCATCACATCCTGATAAAGGTGTGAGCTGGGAGAATAAAAAGGAATTCATATCATCCTTTTCCCTTAGTCTGTCCCTAACTGCAGAGTCTGCTATTATTGGAGAGAGGTCTGAATGTACTCCAAACCTTTAGTTCCTGCCCTCTTTCTCATGAAAGGTGCTAGGTTTGATTCATTTTATTTATTTTTCCCCCCTTCTGGCAAATCCCAGTTTCCTCTTTTCACTCTACAGGAGAACATATTTCTTAAAATTTAGTCCTTCAATACATGGAATGAAAACCTCTGCTTGGCCATTGTGAAAATCACAGTAGGTGTGAACATGAAAATCAGATTTGTACAATCAGATTTTTGGCCTTTAATTTTGTTGTTCTACAACATTTCACCAGTACAGTGAACAACCTGCACACTGCCATAGAGCTGGGTCTGCTGTGCTGTACTTGCTGTAATTTCAGTGAAAGACTCCTATTTTCTCTTGTGGAGGAAATTATCACTCCAAATGGATTTAGGATAGCTTGGACAGAAATGTTTAAATAGCAAACTGCACTGGGTCTGAAGGACAAGGAAATTCTGGGGAACTTACTGGAAGTCCGTGTGTTTAGATACCACAGAGTTCAATTGATTTTAAAAGAGCTGCCAACTAATTACCCGTAAGATGAGTGTGGCTCTGAGTCATCAAGCCAGGGTCCCTGTAAAAAACCCAACATCTTAGACCTCAGCAGAGGTGTTTTCAAACCTTATAATACAGGGTGAGTTTTCAAAGTGGTTAGTCTGCATAGTAAGGATTTGACCAGATACCTGTAGTCTCTGATCAAATCTCTCCAGCTTGTAGCATGTTACCTTCTCTCACAAAATAACCCTTTGTGTAATCAAGGGTTGTTTTGCCATTGGAAATACTATTCCTTACCAATGTGCAGCAAGGTGATCCTGAAAGCACTCCTGCTGCAGCAGCCTGTCTCCTAGAGCTGACTCTGTGCTGTGGCCTGAGGGTACTGGTGAGTCAGCCGAGGCTACTGGTGTGATGTGCAGGGAGCGGAACATACCTGCCTCAGTGGGGAGGGTACCTGCCAGGCTTCTCACAAGCCTGAAAGACTGTGAAGTAATCAGGAAGGAGGGGAGGGGAGGGGAGAGGAAGAGAGAGAATGCATTGCCAAGAGTCAGTAGGGCAGCACAACTGATATCTCCTATTCTCTCTTCACTAGGATGTGGGGTAATCAAGTTGGAGATGAAGGAGCAAAGGCATTTGCAGAGGCTCTGAGGAACCACCCCAGGTTAACAAATGTGAGGTAAAACACCTGCAGAGCCAGGCAGCTCTGTGTAGTGCTGGCTTTTCCATCCTGCTGTGAAGCAATGACTCTTCCCACCAAGTGTTAGCTTGGAATACCATCTGATATTGGAGCCTTTGCTGTGCAACCAAGAGGTCTGTGGTGCAAGCAAGAGGCCAGACTCTGTCAAAAAGCCCTGTGTAGCCATTAGGCAAGTTAAAAATACCACAGAACTGGCATCCTTTCCTCTGTCTGCACCTCCTCCCCTCATGCTGCACAGAGTTCTGGCATTTGTGAAGGCACATGGTCAGTGGGTGCCATTTTGATCTGGGAGCATTAGCAGAAGGAGGCACCAGCTGTCACAGAACCGGGTTCCCGGTGAGCTCCGCGTTAACAGTTTCTATTGAGAAGGTGCAGCAACTCTTACCAAAGTACTTTTTAGGCCATAATGTGTTTGGGTAGGGGCTGAGACATTCTTATATTTGGACTCATCCTGTACTTCAGTGGAGCTACACCACCACACATTCAGTGCTAGTGAGATGTTGTCCTCCCTGGAGTTCAGGGATGGATCTCAGACCAGCCTTCTGGAAGCCATAACACGGGTGATGTTGGAAGCACAGCAGAAGGAGAAGTCAGCAGTGTTAAACAACCCATTCCCTGCCAGACTTTCAAATGCTGGCTGGGGATTTAAAGATTTAAAAATATTTTGGAGTCCCTCCACACAGCTGGAGCACTGGGTTCATGGTGACCCTTTCCATTTGTCTCCCAGTTCCACTGGCTTCCACGGTGAGGGAGCAGACAAGGCTCCTTAGTTTCCCCACAAGGTGGCACATGGCAATAGTTTCTTCAGAAATGCTTTGGGAGTTTGGGGATCTCTGGAGAGTTTATTGCTGCCACTTCACATCCGGGGATTTCAGAGCTGGTGCCTTGTCCTCTTTTCTGCAAGCAAGTAGTCAAGCTTAAAAATTAAAAACTGAACAGGTGCAGTGACCTAGATATATTTAAACTTAAAAGCCATCTGAAATAGCCATCTTCCCATGATTGCACAGTCCATCCAGGACACATCAGACTTGAAAGAAAACATTTTGAACTTGAATCAGAGCTCAGGGATTCTCAGACAAGAGCAAATATGCTGATGAATGTGTTTGCAAAAAGAAAGAGGAGTAACTGTGCTGTCTTGAGCTCAGGTTTGCTGGCACTTGTGCAAAGTGAATCCTCTGCTCTGCAGTGTACTTGCTCTTGGCTTCATTTCTTATCTCCCTCTGGTTAATCTTGCTCCATGATTTGAATTCATAGTAAGCACCTGTGGTAGCTTTGTGTGAAGACCAAGGGTAGATAAGCCCTACTACATCAGTTTACTTTATTTGCCATTTTTAGGCCCACGATGGACTGAGAATATTCAGTTTAAGCTGAAGCTAGGCGGGTCTCATGGCAATACATACTTGTGCCATTGCTCTGCTTGGTTCCCCTTTCTACCTTTTCTGAGGCCTTGCATTATTTTGAGGGGGGAGATGCTTTTTGAACTCTGAAAGCCCAGAGCATAACTTTAACTGGATGATTTTCCAATGTCGATTCAAAGAATGAAGGGCAGACTAAGAAATGTTTGTGGTTTGTAATGGAAAGCATTTACAAGCTCTTCTCTCCATACACAACAGAAGGTATTGTATTTGGAAGAAGAATGAGGTATTTGGATGCCTGAAGGACTTAAAGGACAAAGTGCCCTGTTCATACAGGGATGACAAATGCATGTAAAAACCTGTGTACTGCTAAGCACAACTCTTTGTTCTTGTTAAAAGCCTTGACTCTCAAAATTACTGGGTGCAACTCTGCTGTCAGCCCCAAGAGCACAACTCACTGACAGCAAACTTTATGGCCTGTATGATAGACCTGCACTCAGGCTGCAGCCTGTGAACTGCTCTCATTTGTAAAAGTCGTAAGGACTCAGTGGTTTGTGAAGCGTGTGGGCCTTTGAAACACACATGCTGAACTGTACAACTGGGAAGCAGATCATCCAGAATATTCACTTGTATTTGGCAGTGGGAGAGCCAAGTGGTGCTGTTTCCTAGACATTTGTATCTTTACTTAACAGTCTCGCATTCAATGGCATCACGACAGAGGGAGGCAAAAGTATTGCTGAAGCCATGCAACACAACAACTCCGTGAGGATATTCTGGTAATTGACAATGTGGTCTCTTTCTCCTCTTCTTCCTTTTCCAGAGCAAAATCTTGTTTTATTTCCTCCAATCCCATCGCCCCTCCTATTCTCCCCTCTTCCTTCTCTCCCTCCCCTCATCCCCTGTGCTTTCACTATCAGCAAGTTATAAGATACCCTTTGGAAGAATGTGGACATGAGTAGTGGATCAGCAGCATGTGTCCTTTGGGATGCATTCCAGTGACCCAGTGTCATGCCTTGCTCTGCTCCCTCCATCTTGCTTTCCCCATTTTCTCTCACTTCCATCATCTGAAATCAAGTTCTTTGTCCTCAGTTTTTGCACCTCTTCAGTGTTGTCTGTACCTTTTCCCACTACACCTCATCCACCTTTTTGACACTAAAGCATCATGAGAAAGTATCACTAGAACATTGCTCAGAGAAATAAAGATCTGATACTCTTGTCTCTTTTACCTCCAGGGCTTCTCTTCAATATCTCTTTGTGTCCAGCCTTTACAAATTGCTCAGGGCAGGAACAGCACATCCCCCTTTGGCTGTCTAAAGCTAAGTCACAGACAAGCTGCAAAAACAGGGGGCTGAAAAATAATGATAACATCCTAAGTGAACATTTTCTCTCCCACTTAGGTTGACTAAAAATGAGCTGGACGATGAAGCAGCAATGAGTTTTGCAGAGATGCTGAAGGTCAACAAGAAACTGGTGCATTTATGGTGAGTTACATTCCACAGTGGCACAGGCTCTTTGGCTCTACATTAAAGCTTCACCTTCCAAGTGTATGTAGGTCACAGTGAGAGCTTCTGTGCATGGTCTGGATGCAGCTGACTGCTTGTAGACAGTTGTAATGGGAAGTTAATAAAGCTGCTATCTAGCATTTGGAACCTGCTTTCATACAGGGAAAAGTTCAAGCTGTTTCTGGTAACTTTCAAACTAATGATTGATTTCATCTCTTGTCAGGGGAACAGTACCAGCCTCAAAATCAAAAGTTTCAAAAAAACCCCTAAAACAACCAAGCAGACAGCTAGAATAGAATAAGGTTATTACAATTCTTTCTGTTTATCATCATACTATGAAAGTAGCTGTTCAACCAAGAACCTACATGACAGACACTTTAATACATGTCCCATTTGCCTGATGCTTTCTTTTAGGGCTAGCAATACACTGATGCAAGACACTCATCTCCAAGGCATCAATCCCCAGGAAACCAGGGATTATTTCTAGCAATCACAGTGAGACTTGTTACACTTCTAAGGAAACATAGTGTTGGCATTTCTAATCCAGAGGTTGCCAATGGATGGGGTTGGGCAGATGTGAACTGTAAAAAAAATAGCCATCCATTCATTTGAAGTGATCAAGGGAACATCAGACATGGAATGGAGTCCCTTTACACTCTTTACAAACACTTGGCTGACCACACTCCAGCACACTCCCTGCATTAATCCTAGTTCCAGCCCCTTAGGAAGCATGCTGGCTGTCACGGGTGCCAAGTACTCGTAGCCTCTTTGGAAAGCAGCAGAAGCTGTGGTGCCCATCACCCTGAAAATGAAAAGGCGGTGGGGGAAGCGCTTGATTTCTTTGTACACAGCTGCAGATATAATTCACTGAGCAGTTTGGCTTGAATTCATAATAAAACTTCCCCCAGCCAAAGCAGGCGTAGTAATCGAGATAAATGTCTTTGCCATGGCTCAGTATTGTCCAAGGGTTTCTCCCAGTGGACAAATTTATATCCTACTTTGTTGATTACACCAGTGGATTCCTCCAAAAGGTGGTGACCTATATAGATAGTTGAATTTGAGGCAGAGTTAAAGTCTTTTTCCAGTAGCTGAAAGATTCTACTGGATCCCTTTGCACTTTGATTCATATACCAAGTGCAGAAACTCCTTCAATGGGAGTGCCTCCTTCCCTCCCTCCCTAAGAGATTGTTCAATGCACTCCAATTTTCAGTCTCATCCTGAATCCTGAGGGATTCATGCAACCGGTCACATGGAATGGTACAGCTATGGGGCTCAGCATGGTAGACTGAAAGGTGAGTATTGAGTTAGGCTAGGCTGATGAGTATTTTTATACTCATGCAGATGAGTGGCCTTTGTTCATCTTTAGCTAGTGGGATGGTCTACAGTGGTTAATAAGAGTTCCCTACTGCTTCATCAGTTTCACTGCTTGAGGATCTTACGTATCTTTTTTTCTTCCCTAAATTCAGATGAGACATAATTTATAGCTGGTAAGTTGGCTTCACTGGGACTTGCACCTGCTCATACCAGAGTCAAAATCAGTGCTTTATTTTTCAAAGATCTTGTTGGTCTGATAAGCAAGACTGAAGGACTTGGCAGCTGCTGCAACAGGCAGCCTCTAGATCATTCCTGCTAAAACACTAGGCCTACACTGGGCCTGTACATCACTTAAAAACGTCTCACAGTCTTCTTAGTAAGAAAGCAGAGCTAAGAGGTTTGTCTGTCTCAGTCCAAATATCACAATCCCATACCACTAGTGAACAGTTCATAGCAGAAATTTGTCAGCTGTGTAATTAAAATGCTCAGTATCTCCAGAAGGCAACCACATGCAAGATTAAAAGGAAAATATTAATACTCTGAGCTCTCTGAAAGTGGGACATTTGACCAATACTGTGTACCATTCTTGCAGATAAAGTCACAGGAATTTTCTTGTGGCAGACAGCTTTGCTCCTTGATGTCAAGCTGATTGTAGGTTGTGCATGTGCTGCTAATTAGTTTGCATGTTAGATTGACTTGAAATGCTTTTTTTTTAGGCTTATCCAGAATCAAATTACAGCCAAAGGGGTGAAGTGCCTCAGTGAAGCTCTCAAGGAGAACACGACTATTCAAGAAATCTGGTAAAGGTCCCTTTCTCAAAGGCTCACTTTGTAAACTTTCTTTCCCTTTAAAACCCTGCTGGCCTTACTATTTCCCAGCCTAAAAAATTCAGAGCAAGTTTATGTGAGGCAGGGGTTGTAGTTCCAGCTGTGGATTTCAAACAGGTAAAAATCCACTGCCACTGAAACATTTCCTTGTGTGTTCTGAATGTCAGGCAGTTTTCTTGGTTCACATCTGTCTGTACCACTGATTTGCAGAACGTGTGTGTTTGCAGAATCAGGGCCTGAATTTATAGACCAAGTTTTGCTTGTCCTGTTGTTTTTATTTTAAGCTTCTGAACATGTTCATGCTTTTCAGGACCTAAGTGCCAACAAGCAGGAGATGGTTGGTTACCTTTAATCAGCATTACTAGTCTGGTTCATAGAATTTGTGCTTGGATTTTTTTGGGTGGTGCTCCAAACACACTGAAAGTGCTAAGCTACAAGAAGATTAACTTTTTGTAGGATTTGTTTGCTTTAGATAAGGTGGGCATCACATAGTCACACGTGTACATTTACGGCAGAAAGCCAAATACCACATTCTTTCCCTCAACTCAGGGAACTCAGGAGTCAATAGAACTGAGCTGGTTTTAGCACTGCTGCTTTGTTATTGAACATGAAATTTATTTTTAAATATATGTATTTGTTTTAGTGAAAGGACACTGAATCCTTGCTTAGAAAGACAGTGACTCACTGTCTGACTAGTGTGTTCCCTGGAGATGTGGAAGAGGTACTTTTTTCAGAAGCCACTGTCAGCTTTTGTCTACAGAAGAGGCATCCATTCCCCCTCAGATCGTTCTGAATCTTCAGACTGAAATCTGTCTTTTGATTCTGGCCTGAATGTTCAGAGGCATTCATTAACCCAAGTAATTTCATAAATCTGAATGGTTTAATGGATTTCAACATTTCTGAGAGCAACACTTAACCAGGCTGTTCATTTTCAGGGGTGTAAGTATCAATGTAAATTATGTGGCCAGAATTGAAAATTTTGCTGTTGGTCATTTCACATTAATGATGCCTGAGTACTTCACAGAATTTTCTTCCCATGTTGTCATGGAAGACACAAAATGCTCTGGAGACTTTAAATGTCCTTAAAGCAGCCCACTGCATGGGAAGAACCTTTGTCAGCTATGTGCTGCTTGCTGAAATGCAAACAGCTGGGTTCCCAACACCGAGTTCAGTTACTGGAGCTTAGGTGTGTGTTCAGGTTTTATTTCTGAGGGAGAAGCCTTGTTCCTCGGATGTGCAGTGGGAACAGCAGTGCTGTATCTGGCCTGCCTAATGCCCATTCCCAGTTGTGTGCCCTTGAAGCATGCAGCCCACGTGGCATTGCAAACCTCTGCTCCAAAGCCTTGGGAAAATAGAAGATGGGGGACAGTCACTACCTTACTTTCACATCCCTTTTGTTTTACTCCTCCAGCTTGAATGGGAACCTGATAAGCCAAGAAGAGGCCAAAGCTTTTGAAAATGAAGAGCGGATCATTTGCTTTTGAATGAGGACTTCCCCATTTCGCCAAGTTTGTGTTACCAAAAGTTACTCCTACACTTGGACTGCAGAGTTTATAAAGGCATAAATCTACAGTGCTCATGGCAGGAGAGAGATACACAATAAGCTACCTTTTTATGAACACACCACACTCCCTCAGCTCCATCCCTTACCCTGCCTGTTATTCTTAATCCTTTTGGTGAATGGGAAGTTTCCTGGGTAAATAATTAATGTTTGTTCGGTGCTTTGAAGATGAAATGCAAAGTGTTAACAGACTAAATCCACTGGCAGGTGTATGCATTTTGATAACTGAGTTTAGATTTATTCTGTACAGTGCTGTAAATAATCTCTTAACTTATTTATATACGTAAATAAGGACACACACGTACATATGCAAGAAAGGGTGCAAGATGCACAAACTCCACCTGCTCAGAGTATTGCCTGCCTCAGAACTGAAAATGAATATACACAGCTTTACCAGAAACAGTATCTATAGTCGTTTCTTGGTGTCAGTGTTTTGAACGTAATTCCTTCTTCCTGCCTAGAAATTAGGTCCATATTTCGCCACTGACTACAGGCAGTGTTGTAGACACTGCTTTTTTTTGTTGCTGGGTTTTTTTGGGTGGGTAGAAATGGATGCATCAGGCTCAGATTACTTTCAGTAATCTTTTTTTCCCATATCAAAGCAAATCCATCTTCTTCTGTGCAACCAGAAGTCCTTACTGCCATCACTGTAAAACCGTAACACCAGCAGTAAACCACTTCTGCTTCAAATTTCCAGAGGGCTGCATGGAAACAGCTACCTCCTGTTTCCACAGTGTTTGTTCTGGGGAGGGGGTCTGGAGAGAAATGTGAACAATTAATTAGCAGGCTGTTCATTGCCTTGGCTCCTGGCCTAGACACCATGCTGGTGGCACTACACCAATATCACATTGCCCAGCATCAGTGGGGAGAAAGGACGACTGAAAATCAACTGTGTCACGTAGAAATCCCTTCTCCCAGCAACAGGCAAGTACACAGGAGGATTGAGATTGGCTTGGAAAGCTTTTAGTCTATGCTTGAATCAGTGGCCAGAGCAAGGCAAGAGGCAGTAGTAATAGTAAGGACCAGCAAGAAAACATTATCCTTCCCCAAATGATTATTGTTTAGGGAGTGTAACTTTAGATGCTTTAAAAGAAACCAGTTTGCACAGGAGTGACTTATTTTTTATTTTTAATAATCAACAGAGTTGATTATTTTTTCTGGGAGCTTTATAAACTCAAACTCTACTCCACAGTGTAGGAACATAAAATGGAAAAGCGTGAGCCATTTTCCTTCCTTCTCCCATG
>NW_024581137.1:16481984-16622342 GCF_017639235.1 Corvus kubaryi | reverse complement strand
CATTCTCCCATGTTAACCCCCCCCCCCCCCCCCCCCCCCCCCCCCAAAAAAAAAAACTTTGAGAAACAATTCTCCATTTGCTGACTAACCCACAAAACCTTGGTAGGCTGGAAGAAGAATCTCCAGTTAAAATGCCAAACCAGTAAACCCTCACTTTCCCATCTCCCAAATCTGCCCCGTGAAGCAAAGAAAATGCTTGCTTTGCAGGTCAGAACTTCTCCATTTCCTGTGTGGTAGCAGGCCTTTCCCAGCTTTCAATTCTGTCTATTCCCCTCAGCTCCCTAACACATTTTAAAGTACTCACAGGGCTTCTGACAAAACACATTTAAAAATACTCATAGGGCTTCTCACAAAACCTGAAGTTATAAAGAAAAAAAAGGGAAGAAAACCAACTTAGTTATTTTTCCATGGCTTTTCCTCCATGCCTGTGGTTTCAACACTGATTTTTCGCAGGGAGACAGATGAGGTTTTTCAACCATGACAGAGGGAACTCAGCTAACTTGAATGATTTCTGCACCTGAGCCATTTGTTTACTGAAGCAAAAGAGCACACAGTTACAGATGAGCTGGATTTCAATTGCCAAAACATCTGCCAAAGCAAAGCCTTTAAAGACTTCTCAGTGACTTTTACAAATCAGAGACTCATGCACCTTGTCAAAGTGTGTTTTGCCAGCCTGCTCTGATGGAAGGGAGAAGATACTGGTGTAAGGAAGGGCCTTCACCAGAGGTATCATGTGTCTGTGTTTGAGGAAGTGTGCTCCTACTTTGCCCTAATCATGGAATTATTTGCTCATTTACCAGGTAGAAAATGTGTTTAAAGCTACAGTTCCTGTCCTCATTTCACTAATTGACTAAATTAGCTCCCCCCAAGCTTTCCAGTGCAGTCAAATCTGCCCCTTTTTTGGGCTAGAGCAGCCTTTGGTGTTGTTTGTAGTGACAAGCTCAGCAAATCTTGTTCCATACCTGGCTTTTACAAGCTGGGCATCCAGGGGGTGTTTTCAGGGACAGCAGCATTTATGGGGCTGAAGCAGCTACATGCAGCCTCAGGGTAAGTGGTGGCAGCATCAAGCCCAGCTCCATGTAGGACAGGGTTTGGCACTGATGACAGTGCCAGAGACAGAGCCAGTCACAGCCACTCCTTTCAGAGGTGATTTTGGGCAGCAAACACTTGTTTGGACTGGGCTGACGGTCTGAGCACAGCTCATTCTGGGTTTGTCCAACCTGAGGGGTTTCATAGCATCCTGCTGCTCCCAGCTCACCCAGAGCAGGGGGTCTGCATCACAGAGCACATCACAGCTCTGGGAGTCATGCTGAGCTAACTGGTTGCTGCTCTGGGAGCAGCCAGACGTCCCTTGTTCATCAGCACAGCATTTCTGGCTGAAGCTCTTCGTAGTCTTAGCAGCCTGTTTGCAAGGGGCATTGGAGCAACGCTTCTGCAGCTTGCAGTGAGAGCCTTGTTTACTCAGAGACAACTGTAACTTTTTTAAGACTTGTTTGTAATTTGCTGAAGCCTTCTCTGTACACTGCGTCATGTTTTTCCACTCGTCCACTGTGATAATAAACAGCTTTTTAAAGAACAAGCTGCCTGCAAGTGCTTGGGCTCTGCTGAAGCCCTGTCAAGCAGACAGGAACTTTTTGGTTTTTTTGAGGCTGGATCAAGATGGGACAGTGACAGCCCAACTAATACTGTCTGCAGATAAGAGAGAGGAGCTGCCACAGCTGGAGAAGGCCTTTCACAGCTGCATCTGCCCGTGAGGGGCCCTTCCAGCAGTAGGTGCCAATCCAGTTAGGGGCAGCAAGGGAAAGCCCATTGGTGCCTCCAGGATGTGCTGCAGCCATGCTGTGCCCCTGTAGTCCTCCTGCCACACTGACTGCAGGAGCTCTTTGCATTTCCACCTGCTGTTGCTGGGGGCAGAGACTTGCTGGTTTGAGGTGTTACCACTTGTATTTGGCTGGTGCAAGCTGTGTGTGTTTACTGGTGCCAGATGACACTGCAGCCTCCAAGGGAGCCCTGCCACAATGCAGTGCAGTCCTGTCACACACTGCCAGGTCTTCAGGAAAGGGTGTTTGTCTGAGCCTGAAGTGGCTCACGTGGTGTCAGACATGTCTCCAGGTGCCAGACCCCAGTTTATGACTTACAGGGTGGTGCAAAGCCATGCAGCCTTTGCTCTTCAACCACAGCCAGCACAGGATCCCAATCCCACCATCCCATGCCAAGGGAGCAGTACTGATGCCAAAACACAGCAAGTGCCTGCTTTTCTGTAGCTTCATTCTGCTCCCTTACCTCAGTTCACAAAAACTCTGCTCAGTACCTCAGTTCACAAAAACAGGAGCCCACTGCAAAGCTGTACAAATGGCTGCAGTCAGGAGCAAAGGCATCAGAGCTGGGTGAACAGTAGTGAGGGATGGGTTTGCCATGAGGAAGGCGAGGTCACTGCAGAGTTTTCAGCTGATGGAACAAGTAATCTCGGCAGGAAAAAGCTGCAGCTGTACACAAAGGCCTTAACTGCTGCTTTAGTAGGTAGAAACAAAACAGCAGTATTGTGCTAGATGAAAATGGAGGCCAGGCTGGGCGCTGGCAGCTGCACTCAGGGATTCCAAATTTACTCACGGGAAGAGGTTTCTCCTTGCTTGCTGGGGGCTCTCAGTTGCTCCGTGGGATAGGTCAGCCTTCTGAAAGCACAGCATAGCAACAGTGGCAAGTCCTTCCTCATTTGCCGAAGTGGGGACAAAGGGTGAGAGGATGCAGGGAGTGCCACAGGTGCCAGGGGAGTCCTCTCTTTCATCCTGGGAAATTGTTCATCGAATCCCTTGTGAATCTCAACAGGGCCAAGGTCAGCCAGTGTTCATTCTTCACTCCCAGAGGCAGACGAGAGCTGACGGCTCGAGCTGCAGACGTTTGAAATAGCTGCCCTCAAGAGCACAGGGGGATGTGAAAGCAGGGATGATGTTTCAGAGAAAACAGCAGCTTCAGCTTCAGGAGCATCAAGGCATGAGAGGTCATGGCAGGTGGGTTAAGGAATAAAAACTGGTCTTACTCAGCCAGGGGCAAAAACTACAGTCATTGCTTTATACTGGGAAAGCAGGAAATGTCCTGTGCCCTTTGTAGGTGGAGAGTCCCTGGGTGATGCACTGGAAAACAGCAGGTTTTGGGCAGTGCTGATGCCACCTCACCCACTCAAGGTCAGCACCTGCAGGGCTCAAGCAACCCTTTAGGGTGGCAATACATACATTCCTGCCACACACAGGGCCTGCAGCTGCTGCTGGTACCAGGGCTGCTGGCAGGGGCACTCCCAGCAGTCCCAGGAGGCTGCACATTGCGCAGTGCCAGTCTAAGAAAGGTGCCGTGCTTGCCCATCCCAGCCGCCACACAGGCAGCTGGCTCAGGAGGTGGCCGCTGGTGACAGGGCTGGTGATGGGTCACTTCCATCACTGCAGTGAGCGGCTGTGCCCGAGAGCAACGCAGCCCTGGGTGCGGGAGCGTCTCCCTTGCTCCCGTGGGGCAGAGCCAGAGCTCCAGCTCCAGCTCCAGCAAACCCCTTGCAAACAACTACATTAGGCCCAGCCTCTCCCGTCTGGGGACTCCTCTTATGCTCTGCAGGCAGCAACTTAATTAGCTGCTAAAGTCTCGAAGGCCTGACCTGGGCGTCACAGACTGGAGCAAACGAAGCTGTCAAGCTTTCGTGCTCCCATTACCTGCCAGACACTTTAATCTCGAGTTTAGCAGATGTTATTCCTGGCCCGGGTGATTTGGGAAGAGGAAAGCCGCTCTGTGGAGAAGTCACCCGGGTCTGCAGGGGGAGGGAGGCGGTGAGGAGAGCCCAGCGCCAGGCGGGGTGGGACAGCCCCACGGTGCTCGTTCTCCTCGGTGGCAGAGCCCGGTGGGGCTTGGGGAGAGGCCTGGCAGCTTCCTCTTCCTTCTGTTTGAGGCCGGCTTAAAGAAACAACTAGGAGGGGAAGGGGGGGGAGGTTTTGTTAAAATGTAAACGCATGTTCAAACAAAGCAGTCTGTAAACAGGATGAAACGAAAGTAGGGCAGAAGCTCGACACAAAACATGACTCCAAAGATAACGGGCCAAATGCGGAGAGGCACCGAGCACCTGCAACTTGCAGCGGGCCCGGCTGAGGACGTGTCCCTGCGCCTGAGATCTGCCTCCTCTATGCTCCTGCTTTTACAAGCAGTGAGTCATCTTGCGTCAACTGAGGATGGGCTTTTTGCAATTATTTATTTATGTCAAACCCTCCTCCCTGCCACCATGCATCCCTGATCTCATCCTCCTCAGAAAACAGATGCTTTATTACACAAGAGCTGGAAAACTCCATCTCACTTGGCTTTTGCTGAGGCTCCTTGTTGCCTGTTGGCTGGCTGGCAAGGAGACAGCAGGAATGAGCTGCACAGCACCTCACAGGCAGTGTGCTCTGTGGCCTTGTTTGGCTTTTGGGACACCAGCACCTCTCTCCCTGCAGGAGCTGGGAGCCTCCTCTAACTGAACAAACACACCGGGGGATGTTTGCAGACACCAGCAGGCTCCAGCCTGCACCCCTCCAAGCACAGACATTGTTCAGGTGTTGTAGCCTCAGAAGGAGAATGAGACCTTACAGAACTGGGCACTCAGAAGCCAGGGGAGCAACTTCCCTGTTTAGCTCCTGCTGCTGCTGCAGGGGACTCTTCCCACCTTCCTGCTCTCTTTGCTGCAGGCTGTGTGTTGTGTTTCCCTCTTTCTGCTAGAAACAGCACAGCATGCAGAAGTGGACACGGAGCACTGGCTGTACCAAACTGGCGTGTGGTAGCGGGGCCAGGCACACATACATGTGTACAACATCACCATCTATTGCTCACAGCTCCCAGGAATACCTTGGGGCCAGCACAGCATCCCAGTTCATGCTGCAGGACAAGCAGCTTGGGGCAGAGGTGGCATGTCCCATGTCCCAGCCATAGAAAGGAGGGTAGGATGTGATACCAATAGATGCCACTGTTGGGGTTTTAGGAGTTCTCCGGGTTTTTTTTTTTTCTGTTAAAGGAATTTTCCCCATACATGTTGCCAGGGGGACAAACTACTGAGAGCTTAAGGAAAACAAAAGAGCTGGCTATGGGGATGGGGTGCATCTGGCTACTCTTTTGTTTCACCTGGGTGCGTGGACAGTCGGTCCCCAGCCTTTGGACGGAGAGAGAGGCTGTTTCATCGGCTGCTTTTCCTTCTGCCAGACAAACCCCGGGATCCCAAGCCCGCCTTCCCTGCCCTGCTGGGAGCCGGGCTGTGGCCGCCCTGCCCCGCTGCTGCTTCGAGCCTTCGCTGCGTTGTAGCCCTGCTCACCCTGCCTGCCCAGACCTCCGGGGAGTTCCCACCGCAGCTCCGCAGTTTGGATACATCTCGTCTGCCACCCGGGATTTGTGCTCGTCCCTGCCGTTCCAGCCTGCTGTTCCTGAGGGTCCAGCCGGACACCGGGATCGGCTGCCCAGGGGTTTGTGAAGCCTTTGTTCCATCCCTTCCCGGGATCCCAGGGCACCGGTGCCGCGTGCTCCCCGAGCTCGCTCCGGAGCGCCCCCTGCAGCCGCGGGGGAGCCATCGCACCTGCCCTGCTCACCGGGAGCCGCCAGCGCCCCTGCCGGCTGCGAGCGGAACTGCACCCGAGGGGAAAGGGCCCGACAGCCGAGAAGGCTGGCACTGGGTTTGTGATTGTTTGCTGTTACTGCCACAGTTATTGTTGTTTGTTTGACTGGTCATGCACATATAGATATATAATAGTAAAGAACTGTTATTCCTATTTTCCACATCTTTGCCTAAAGGCCCCTTGATTTCAAAGTTATAATAACTCGGAGGGAAGGGGGGTTGCATCTGCCATTCCAAGGGAGGCTTCTGCCTTCCTTAGCAGACACCTGTCTTTCAAACCAAGACAGCCACCAATTTAAATTTCACACATGAAATCCTGTACCTACTGAACTGGAATGAATTCCAGCAGATTTTTCTGATGCAGAGCCAAACTCGGCTCTAACTAGTTTGCTTCCATAACACAGCTCAAGACTGAGGAGG
Source organism: Corvus kubaryi (assembly GCF_017639235.1). Classification (NCBI taxonomy): domain Eukaryota; kingdom Metazoa; phylum Chordata; class Aves; order Passeriformes; family Corvidae; genus Corvus; species Corvus kubaryi. The sequence continues at coordinate 16,616,311 of NW_024581137.1, read as the reverse complement.
AAAACACAGAAATAACTAGCAGTGAAGGAAGTCAGGCTTTCCAGAAGGTGGCTGGGGAGAGCAGCTGGGGAAGTGGGGAGGGGTGGTGGAAAAAAAGTTACTCTAACAAAAGATAGGAACATGTTGCTGCGTAATTACATCCAACTGTTTCTGGGTGCAGACTTGAATAATTCATGCATTACGACTATCATCTCCCACAGAGAGAATTGTGATGGCCCAATTGTCACTGTGCTTTAGCAGCGGGTTCAGCTACCCCCAGGCACACCAAAAGGCTTATCTCAAAAGTGGAGCAAGCAAGGATGGACACCCAGCTGTGGGGGAACCTGTGCCATAAATCCGTGCATCACATTCCATCAGCAGGTACTACCAGCCTGCACAAGTCGCCCTGGCTGGGACCAGCACCCTGTTGAGTTGAGATGCAATACACCTACGCAAGGAGCATCTCCTGCCTGGAGAGTGAACTCCTTTCATTTTCCCCCACATCCTCCACATAACCTTGGTGAAATGCACTTGTTTTTACTCAGAGCACCCACAGCTCCACTCCCCAACTAGCGTAGGGGGAGAGGTGTAAAATCACACTTTCCCCACAGCAGACTTACCCCGTACACTATCCAAAACCACATGGCTCATCTGTACTCCTGTCCTCATCTCACTTTACATTTAGCACAAGGGCTGCAGCTGCCCAGCTGCCACCAGTCCAGGCAGGAATATTTGGAGTGGCAATGCAGCCAGCCAGGTGTCTCACACCCACAGCTACCTGCTGCAGGTGACCTGACTCGGAGAGCTGCAGCCATTCTCCCAGGAGAAAGTTTCCAGGTGGTTGGCATCACAGTAGGTGATGAGAAAGGACTGTTTGCCCGCTGCCATCTTTGCCCCATGTTCCTTTTCTTTTTTTCCTTCTGAAACCACCCATGAGTGTCCCTACCTCCTGACCTGGCAGCTCTAACTTCGGCTAACCTTGAAGGCCATCATGTCTGCTGAAGATCAACAGAGGCTGCACTAACCTCTAGCGACCCCTGCAAAACAACAGCTACATCAGTTCTCTTCTACTGAGACCTTCCCTGGCCAGATGGATACAAGCCTGTCACATCACTGCCTGTGGGACAGGTGAAGAGTGAGAGGGACTCAGAGGAGCCAGAGGGTGGCCCAGAGGGTCTGCATTCCCACCTGCAGGACTGCAGACAGGTGAGATGCCAAGCTGCTTTTCTGGCTGTGACTCTATACCATGCATTGCTTTTCCATCCTCTGCTCCAGCTCGGACTGCAGCACAGAGATACAGAAGCTCTGTCCCACAGCAATGCCTCTTTCACCAATACTTAAAAAAAAAAAAAAAAATCACCTGGAAGTGTGAGGAAAACTGTGCTTCAAAAGATTTATTACATATATTTGTACATATTTTACATGAATGGAATGTTAAACATACAACCTAAAAATCAATAAAAAAATATTTTCATTCGTGATTATGTACTGGCAAACCACTGAAAAGAGTACCTTAGAACAACTTAAGTCAACTTGCAATCATACTGCTCAATTACAAAAAAAGAAAAAACCAACAAAACAAAAAAAGGTGTTCCATTTACATTAGACATTGCAAATTACATTCCGATTTCTGCTCCGGGTTATGAAGGAAGGTATCTTGGCCATTACCACTGCACATACAGGTGGCATTTCAGAAGCTAGCATGGACTTCCCTCTAACTCACTGTGGGCAATGTTAGCTCTGTAGGAAGAGGCATATAAAAAAAGAGAGTACACATTCTGCTCTCTACCAGCAGGTATCTGCCAAAGAATAGGAAGAGGCAGAATGAGATTTGTAATCAAGGGATAAGGTTAACACTGGATCACCACTCATTCAGTGCCACACTGCAGCTCTTAAAATTTGTTACAAGTAGTTTTTAAGTAGTTCATTAAAGCATCCCCTCTACAGCTAGGCTACCTCCCTTCTTCCTTGAACATTATAGTGCTTTGGCAAAATCAGCTAAGGGAGAATTCTTCACTGTATGGTAATGAATATTCCAGCTTCATCTTAATATATACATGAGCACAGAATGAAGCTTTGATGTCTCTTCCTCCTAGAATTTCACACCTTGAGAGCTTGTGACCAGTCATGTTGAGAAGTGTTTACTATGAAATACAACAAATCAGCAATAAAAGGGACAGATTTGAAGGAAAACAAGAGGAACAGGATTCAGCAACAGATTATGTTCTTGCAACGTCAGGTTACTTACACTTGAAACTCTGCCAAAATCAAGCAAATCCTATTTATCGTTGCAAAATCTTTGCCAAAGCACACCCAAGGGCAAAAGTCTCTCAAACAAACACACAGATTAAAAGCTGCCAGAAAGATCAGTGAGTGGCCTGGCTGCCTTCTTCCTCTTGTACACTGGCAACTTATTAGATCCAAGACAGAATCAAGTCCAGCCTTTTTCAGATGCAGGATATTCCTACAGTGGTTTACCTCAGCAAGTCTTCAACAACTAATAATGCCCCACAGTGAGGTCATTTTACAGCTTATCCTATCATCAGCTCTGATGTACTAATTGAGACATGACTTTACGGAACACAAGTAGGCTGGGAAGCCAGCCTACAATTGTGGAGTAAGATAATCAAATGTAATTTGAGAATATGGACTGGGTTGGTTTTTTTAACCCCCAAGAGGCTAAAACATCTCCAACTTGAGTTTAGAAGCAGGTTAACTTGTGTAGAGAAACAGAAACATCACAAATTGTCCATTCAGGAAACAAATCCTGGACATAGTTCTGTCGTGAATTTCTCACTCAGAGTGTTTTGAATGACAAAAAGTTAAGTGGTAGGAGCTGCATAAAAAAACCCCACGTTTGGCTAGATTGTAGGAAACCCATAACTAGCCTTCTCTTCCAGTTACAACTTCTTACATCACTTTTGGTGATGCCCATGGAAAGTGTATCTATATGGGAATATGGCCTAACATATATCACATCTTCAGCTAGGAGGAGAAGAAATTGATACTAAAATGACTTTTAAGCTTGGAAGGGTGGAAAGTGAATCATCAAATATAGCACTCATCAAAAAAAGAGATAATCCTCCACTGGCAAAGGTGAGCTGGAAGATCCCATAGTAGTACTCCTGCACTCCCAGGCATGTGGTAGTCTCTCAGCAGGAAACTCCCAACTGCATAGCAGAAATTAGTAGGTACAACACAACAATACCAAATTTGCACACAAATACTCTCTTTCAATACGGGAAAGTGGCTAAAAGCCACAGAAACTCAAGAGAGATCCCTGCCTGTATCATACCCAACATGTTTTGCCATCATTTACAAAGAGAATAGTAACATTCAAGTGCCAAGTTCCTTGCTTTTGGTGGAGCACAGAAGAAATGGAGCAAGTTTCTAAAGCCCTCAATCAGAAAAGGCAGCACACTAAAAGCATTCTTAAGCACATCTCATGTATTAGATATATCCCTCCAGAAACACCAAAGATCCACATTTCTGAATAAAAATGATTTTTCCTATATTTGCTGAGATTTCAGTCTCCTGAGAGTCCATTTAACCAGCTCTCCAGCCTTCCAGCAAGGCTTAATTAAAAAGCCAGTGCTCCTAAAACTAAGAAGTAGGATAAATGTATAAATCTTGAGATTCAGTCATAAACCCACTTTACATCATAAGGGGGGAAGCAGGGAAAAAACCAAGGTCACAGGTATCCACCCACGTTTTTGTACATTGCCTACATGTCTTCCATTCCAAAATACCCCAATACACTTACCCTTGATTATGACAGCTAATTTGACTACAAATAAGACCTGTTTTCGGCTTTATCCCTCCCAAAAATAAAATACCAATAATTTGTGGTGTGCTTCATATTTTTGCTTTTACATCCCACTGAACTCTTTGTGGAATGTACACACTGAAAGAAAATGAGCTACCTCCTTGCAACGGGAAGCATTATTATAGATATACTGATTTATAAGAGCCAGGACAAAGGGTGCCCTGTGCTGACAGCAGTGTTGACTCTCTTGTTATTGTACAGGGTATGGTTGTATACAATCCAACTCACAGCCGCCTCCACTATGAACTTCAAAACACGAGTTGCTACTGAAGAGACATGGGTATGTTACAAGTTCAGAAAAATCACACATTTCAAGACAGTGCCAAATGTACTCTTCCCCTGCTGGCAAGCAGCATGTTTATGGCAGACCTGAGTATGGGAATTATTTCACACCCTTACATACTTAGGGAAGATATAGGCCAGATGACAGAAAATACTCTGAAACAGCACAGAACTGGCAATCTCAAGGTATTTACAGGCAAAGAAGCATATCGCACCAAAATTGAAGTTATTGCTTCTTGTGGACAAGTGTGGTGTTCCTTGTTCGAGACACGGGACTTGTTTGGTGTTTATTTTTCCCTTCTGAAGCACAATGAGTCGCCACCCCTGTGAGGACATTTTCAAAATGAAGGTGTTGTCTGTGACTAGAGCTGTGCCTACAGCATGGTCATTAACAGCTGATGGTGACAGAAAGCTTACCTAGGCGAGTTTCCACAGGTGTTCTCAAACCCAAGCATCACTCTCATGCTTCCAAGGGTCATTCCAGGCTTAGTCTATGTTACAGATTTTGATACAAAAAAACCTCCTGTAGTCTTTCAGAAGAGATTTATGGGTACCAAGAAGGTCAAACTGACCTTGTACCAGTTCCTCAAATAGTCCAAGGCATTGCTACTCTACTGTGCTGATGGAAGCAGCGATGGACTCTTGCCTGCAAAAGCATCACCAGTGTGATGGCTGGTGATCTGCTTTTCCAACACTGTTCCTAAATGTGGGGTAACAGTCCTAACTGCTGGGTCTTTAAATCAGCTACTTCCATCTGAATACAGAAAATTAAGGTTTGTGAGGAAACAGTAAGTGTACTAGAAGTATGAACTACCAAAACTGAGCTCAAGTCATAAACAGATTTATGTTTGCAGTATGTACCTGCTTAACCCCCAAGCCAAAGGCTATCTATGACCTCAGAGCACAGGACATCAAAACACTGACCTACCCCCTTTACATGACTACAGGTGAGTTTCTGTAGGCATGAAGCCAACAGTAACCATTAAATCAATGCAAATGGAAAAGTTTTACTTTCAGAAGATATCAGGAGTTTAAAACATTGGGAAAATGGGCCTGCAGGCAACACCACTATTTGAGTATTACAGGTGCTGTAATTCCTCATCCCCTCCCTCCCTCCCCCAAGATAATACAAGGCAACACAAATATTCTCATTGAAAAAGGACTCTGTACAGGGAATGACTGTACATCTAATGTGACTACAGAATCGAATGCGTGACAAAATGATTCTGCTCCCACTGAAAAAGAGAATTCAACAGGGCTCCAGAGTTACAGGTTCAGCTGAAACCAGTTGATGCAAGCCCAAAAGAGTAGAAACTGCACTGGCAATTACAACAATTATCTGGTTTGGACTCCTTTAGATTTGCAGCGTAACAAAGGCATTTTACAGAGCAACATTCAGGAGAAAATGTTATCCAGGGAAGAGCTGCTCTTCAAGCAAGATGGGAGAGTTTAGGAACATGAACTGCATTTGTTCTCCAGATAGCAGCAGTTGCTCCTGTTCTTTGCCCTTTTTGATATTAATCACAGCAGCAACAGAGACAAATGTGTCTTTAAAAAAAAAAAAAACAGAATTATTTATGTACAAGAAAATCATCTGAAGTGTTGTGCAACTTATTTTAACTATTGAAACTCACTAAGAATGCTGTTGCTAATAAATATTCATAAACTCTTCCCTGTGTTGTGAAATTCAGAAACTACTACGCTTAATTCTCAATATAAAAAGTATGCCTCTAAACCCTGATATCTGTTCCAGTTTACTGTCTTTTTATTCCCCCCTATCTTTTAAAAAAAAACCTATTTATTCTAACTGTGATACTTTGAGGGAACTAATATTTATCCACAGTTTTACTCGGTGTACCCACCCAGAGACATCCTGTGTTTTGTGGAGCTCTGGTTATACCAATATAATACAGTAAAATAATAATAAATTAAACAAATGTAGATGCATTAAAAAAAAAAAAAAAGGAAAGAAAAAACCCAAACAAAACAAAAACCCACACTGTCAAATGCTGGTCTCCACATGAAGACACCAAGGGTTTAGATGCAAAGTACTACAGATCCTGCCACCAAAAAAACATTTAAACAAGGAAACATGAACTTGCGCACGTTCAAAAAATTAAACACAAATCCCACCTTGATGTTATCTTGCCCATGCCTATAAAAAGCTCTCACTGTTCCTACATTTGCAGTTATTCATTTACACCTCAGGAGGCAGCCTGGAGATGAGAGTAGTACAATAAAATAATTACCTGAAACATCTTTAAAAAAATACCCGTTAAACAAATTACCTTAACTGGCAGCACTTAAAATTGGTAATTCTTTTCTTTTCTTTTTCCTATTTTAAAAAAAGTTGCATAGCTGTAAGATTTTGCTTTGCTGCATTTCTTTCTGTCGATTTTACTCACAAGCAGTAAAAGAGACATTTTAGTTACTTAAATAGCAATACAATGTGCAGATTTCAACTATCTCTATAGCTTGATCAATATAAATTAGTTACCTGTCTTGGTTTTACTCTTTGGACTGCATTGTGACAAAGGTTTAGTTACAAAACTTTGAAATACAGTATTCCTACGCAGAGCGGTTTATGTTTTCTGTTCTTGAAAAAAGTGAAGAACATAAAACAGGGTGTGAATTCAGTAAATTAAGGTCACACTGTTAGATTTTATTTAGTTTGCCATTTACTGTTCTTCAGCCAATGAGAAGGTGAAAACGCTCCCACTCAAATCTGGGGCCGTCCTCCTGCAAGGATCTCAGATAGCACGTATCGAACGTCTCCGCTTCCTCTGGAGGCAGTAGGAAACATGTCCAATAACTCGCTTCTTCACAGAACCAGAAGTTAGGCTGAAATTAGGAACTTTGGCCTTCGATACAAAATAGTGTCAGTAATGTCTGTGGGGAGTCGATTGTTACAGGATGTGCAGCATTTTCAAAATCCCTGTGTGTCCTTTGCATGAGTGTTTGGTATACCGAGCACTACTGGCAAGTAACGGTGTCTGCAATGCTTTCTCTATGTCACTGTCCATCTTTGCCTTTTTCAGCCACAAAGAACTCTAAGTCTCAAGCCAGGCACGCTGTGTTCAGCACGGGAACCTCACATCTCCTATGTTTTCTGATCAGTGGAAGCAGCTGTTGGAAAAGCAGAAGACAAAACACCATCATTTCAGCACAGAAACCACTCAAACAGCATGAGCACAACCACTGTGTTTTCCTTCCCCTTTTTCCTAAGCCCCCAGTCATCACCATCCCTGCTGTGAAAAAGGCAAATAGAATTTAACATGAGGCTGGACAGCCATGAGCATGTACAGAGACAGAGGTGCTCATGAACAGCATGCAGGCTTTCTGCCACAACCAGAGATTGGGGGCACTATAGGGCATGTGTTTGTTTATTCACTTTGGGTAACTCTGCCCCGAGGTTAAAACAATTATCCCCATAGCAGGATATCTTCCTTGAGGGTTTCGTTGCTACCCCTACAACACAGACACATGAAGCAATGTGAAACAAATGCACAAATAAATGCTAGTGATGAATACTTCAGATTTTTTTTTTTTAATTTCCCTCTGAACAACAAACCCAAACTCTTAGCTACCAGACAGAATTTCAGATATCTCTATTTCTCTAAAAAATATGATGATTGTTGATATGCTTTGCAATGCTTAGGGGCAGTAGTTTAATGTAAGATAAAGTTTCTGAGTTAGTCAACTAAAGAATAAAACTATCCTTTAGCTTTTAACACAGACTGCAGATCTGCAATCATTAACATACAACATAAGCTGGAAAAATGTGAACTTCTGTGAGATGGGATGGATAGAAACATGTCAATATTTTTTATTTATTTATATGCTTTAAACATTCTGGAATGCATTAACATGAAAGCAGTTTTGAAAATACCTAGCTTCAACTTTCTCATATGATTCCAAAAGCTTTCTGTCAGAAATACATGCCAGTACTCATGGAACAATCCAAAATTACACAATTGTATTATTTTAATTTTCTTTCATTTCTATGGAAAAATGCTCTTAAAAAGTTAGTGCTAAAGCTTTCTTGTCACTGACCTGCCACTTTCCAGTTTTAGTACTGGAAAGACCATGCCATGTAAGGATGTAGAAACCTTTTGCCTACATTGCAATATGTATCAATGCTTACTGATTAATATTGTAGTTCTGAGACACAGTAGCAAATTCACAAATAAAAAAATAGTATGGTTATTTCAGATAATCAAGATATTTATTGTTGTGACATATATAAACATTACCTAAAAATATGAATCTTGTCTTAATCTGATGGATGCTCAGGGCAAGATCTATTTACTTCAAACCATTCATCTATGCAGCTGTTGGATACAAGACAAAAAATGAAAACAATTGACATGAATATCAGTAGCATTTAGCAGTAGGATACGAATATAAATTAGTTTCTCAATTTCAACGACTAGTAGAATTTTATATTATACAAAGAAGTGTTTGCATACACACACATCACTGGAAAAATTAATAACCCTAAACCACAGTAATACTTAGGTATTAAACACTGTTGAAACCCCGAATTTCTTAAGTGTTAAAATTTTCTAAGGAAGCATTTTACAAATTACAGATTTTATACACAAGTTAATTCACTACTAACATTTTCATCTTGATTATATCATTCATTGACATTTTACTTTCTGTAAAGTACAGACACTTACGAAAACAAAATATGAAACAGGTTTAAAAAGCATTGCCCCCTCTCCCTGCCCAACTCTATTAGCATTTGAGAAAACTTGAGCCCACATGACCTAAGCTCCTCAGCCATAATGCACACTCCTTCCCCATCCAGGTGAATTTGCAAGAATGAGAAGATCGTAGCAGGGAAAATTAACTTCAAATACATTTGGGGGAGATGCAGAAAGATGTCATCTAAAAAATATCTTCCAAGTTGCTGCTGCTGTTTCTTCGTTGTTTGTTTTTAAATGCAAAAAGCAACTAAGTTTAAGCACTTCTTTAATCACCCCTTAAGAAGAGTTACCCCGTAAATGCAACCTGAAATTGTATATCCATCCTACGGAATACTTGCCCTTTATGATATATGCAGAGGCAAGGCAGCCGTGCTATAGTATCTCCTTGCTGCAGCTCTTCCAGGCATATTGCACACTCCCCAGCATCTTTACTCAGCACATCCTCTGAGGAAAGAGCACAAAGTGAAATGGTTAAAAATCAGACTACTACAAGCAAAAGGTTCTTTATTCAGAACATCAAGGGCAGCTACAGAAGAAGGTATTTTTTGTTCTGCAGAACGGTGAGGATCAGTGACACACCAGCTGACTTAAGATTCATGATGAACCCATGCTCAGTCTTCAATATGGAAATTAAGTTCAAGCCTGAATGTAACATTTCTCTGGACAAGGCACTGTAAGTAACAAGGTAAAGTTCTTCCTAACGTCTAAACACTAGGCCGGCATTTGCTTTTTCTACTCTCCTACTCATTTCTCTTCTATACATCTGGCTTCATTTGACCAGCACTGCTGGTACTCATATTTCACACCTTCAACCTCTTCTCACCATGCTAGCATGTTCTACATCCCATCCATGTTTTTCTCAGTGTAAAGTATGCAACTGTTTACTGTAGGAATGTGAGATTTCCATGAAGGAAAGATCATTGCTGTATGGCTCCAATGACTCCTGGAGACACTGGATTTTTTGCAGTATTACCAAGTCCCAGAACAAAGGAGGAAAAAGTAAGTTACTAGGAATGCAAAAGAATTGGCCTTCACTAAGAAGTTTCTGGGAAAACATATTATTTTTAATAAAAACCTTCTCTCTTGGACACTTCTCTTAGCCAGAATGTGGGATGCAGAATTCAGTCTTAGCATGAAGCAAAACAGAAGATCACATAAGTCCCTGTTTGCCAGATGCAGATTAGAAGTTCCAGTTAGACACAACCTCACAGAGACCACAGGGCACTCCCAACAAGAGACCATGTAGCAATCAAACTGGCAGATCAGAAAGGTGCACACTTGGCAAAGTGAAGCCCACGTGCTCAAGTTTCCATGGTTTCATGGGAAAAGCTTCCCTTTCTTTGCCAAAAGGCACCTGAAGTGATTGCTTATGGAGAGTACCTTTTGCAGCTCTACGCAAAACCAGCAGCTCTATGCTGTTCTCTCCAGTGGCTCCAATACTCAACCCACTGGCATTCCAAACACAGAGAATGACAGACAACTACAAAGCTACCATGGCAGCAAAAAAGTAAAAGGAAATCAGGTCTACATTGTTTCCACTGAATGACAGCCAGCTCTCTTGCAGGTGCCTGAGTTTCTAAAGCAGTGCTTATTTCAGTCTCCACTATATCCATTGGTTATACTAAAAATACTGTGTAATGCCACATGTGGAGCAGCTTCATGAAGATGTGAAAAATATCTAACATGAAGTGTACTCCTATAAAGAAAAATACTCAAAACAAAATAATAAACTACATCCACCACAACAAAGAAAATTTTAAAAATGTATTTTACACACGGTAACATTATTGGGGGGGGGGGGGTGTCATATTAAAAAACTCCTGTTGTTCTATCAGAAGCTGTAAGCTTCTCAGAACATTAGACAGACTAAAGAGACAAGGTAATTTAAAACAATACAAAAGATTCTAAGAATTCTTACCTGTCAACTTGCCCAGAAGAGAGTGCTAAGGATAAATACTTCCTTGAGGTTGGATTTGTTGTTTGGGTTTTTTTTAAATAAAAAGTGATTCTAATATCTGACACCAGGAGGCAAACACTCTCCAGACATTGTCCCGCTACAGAGATATCAATCTTTGCCTGACACTCTCAGACTTTACCCTCCTAGACCACCTCTCTGCACAACTTTACAAGAACTCCTGTGAGCAGTTGTCCTGGGTTGCAGTGTATTCTATTACCATCCCCATCAGCTGTTAAAATCAGGTGGGGCAGTGTTTCCTTGCCTCCTTCCCCCCAGACTATCTTGCTGTTAATTGCCCATCATTGTCCTGCCGCCTGACTCAGAGATAACTCCCTCCGGACTATCTTCTGTTAATGAGCCTAATCAACACTCTGCCTCATGACTCGTTACCCCATTGTGAGATGCTCCACCCAGAGGGAGGAACCAAGCATCCCATCGTGGATATAAGCTGAGGCTGAACACCAGAGACACCGGGCTTCCCACTGGATTTCCAGAGGACAGGAGCTACACAGCCACCACTGGACTTCCAGAGGAAGAGCAGACTGTTTCACTACAGGATCACTGCTTCAGAGGACTGCAGCCACCATTCTACCAGACTGCTACCACCACCCTGCCTAACAGGGTGTCAGGTTGTACCTTGACTCTGTCAGTTTGACAGTGTTTTCTTTTACCTTTTTTTCCTCCTTTTCTTTAATTTCCATTAAATTGTTATTCTGACTTGGTGCCTCCCACTGGTTTGTTTTCAAACTAGCACAGCAGTTTTCTTCTCACAGTTAGGCTGTAGGAAGTAGCACCATTAATAATTCGAGCATGTATCATACATACATATGGAGCATACTTAATAAAAGTAATTTTTTCCATGGTTTCCCTTTATCAGATCTGTAACTGCTACCCAAACCAAAATGGAACTAAGATATCTCTAGTGAATTAAATCCCAGTCTCACTCCCTCAAGCACTCTCAAGAGGGAAGCATTTAGTCAAGCTTTGATAAGAGAAATTAAAAAGCTGTCCGATAAAAATACAGTTTATAAAAGAAAGCATTCCTGTGAACGGCTTTCCCATCATTCTCTATTGTACATGTCTGGCTTATCCTGCACACCCCAGACTGCACAATGCTTGGGTCTGAACTCCCACTGAGCAATTTAACAAGGTTCTGCACCTTTTGGCTAATGTTAGGGCATGATGCCAATTTAAACATTTGTATCTCCCACCAGCCCTGGCATGTCTGACACTCCTTTTATTTCCCCTCCGGTATTCCTGTACTCTTCCTCTTGCCACTACTGGCCCTACTACACAAGTCCCCAGCAAACAGCTTGCTGCCTCCCTGGCTTCACCCCAGGTTTTCCAACTGGGATGAGCCACCAGGCACACAATGGGCTTTGCCTAGTCATGCCAGAGGGAGCTGGTGCGAATGACGGCTGGCACAGCCTGGACCTTAGAAACATGGTGCAGTTCTGCCACCCCTGCAGAAGAGGTTATGTTAACAGGTCTCAATGCTCCTCTTCCTCTGGAATACTGAGGAATCAGCATTCCCTACTTGTGTTAACCTCATGAATCTTACCTAAGGCTCTTAGATGTAAATACTGAAGGAATGAGTACAAAAAAAAACAACTGCTGTAAATGCCCATGTGTAATTTGCACATTAACATACTCCAAGCCCGTATAATTAAGCTCATAATTAATTACACATGTAGAGCGATGACAGAAAAACCAAATCTTCCACAGACTTATGACACCTTGGATCCAACTACCTTTTGACCATTTTAGGTGATTCAGATCATCAGACTCAGACAAAGAAAAAGGGGTCAATAATCCCGTTAGACCGGGATCCGGTCAGAATTTGTTCTGTACTTGTTTTATACAGCACTCAGCTACACCAACACTGGCTTGTATCAGATGGAAGTCAGTTTAAGGGCCATTTAACAATGACTTTTAAACATATCTGTTACAGAAAAATCTGTGTATCATTTTGCACAGAACCACTGCAGTCTGAAGAGGTTTTTTGTTTCCATCTTTTCCTGCAGCAGTGATTCAGCAGATACATTTTTTATAATTTTTCCCTTAAAAAATGCAAACAAGCAACAAAACACACAAACCAAAAGAAAGAGTAAAGCAGCTTAAAACTTCATCCATGTTATGATTAAGACATTTATGTCAGTCTATTACCTAAATGAAAGTGGGAAGAGGAAATAGACCACATTTTTCCATTTCACCCACATGTGGGTACATACACAAATACCACGCCCCCACATCCACGTGCACTGCACCAAACAGGACGTAAATACTCCTCCACCTTCCCAGCTACTTGAACAAATACTCACTAGCCAAAGATTGGTGTCAAAGATGAAATCTTGCAAAAGAGCATAGTATATCCCTCTTGAGTCTGCTCAAGTACTTTTTCCTCTTCTCCTCTATCCCTGGTTACTACTGTTTTAGCTTCTGGTTGTCAGTAATTTTTCCTCCTAAACTTCTGCTTTTATCTTTACTGGAAAATAAATTCTAATCCATTTCTGCATTTATAGCAAAATAGGTAGTAGAAGATTAAAAACAGGCACCCTCGCAATCTTGCACATACTTTACCATTTAAAAGCTTTTCCTAGAACTTTCAAAAATACATCCAATAATTATGAAAGCCACTAACTCAGCCATGATTAGGATTATAGGCAATATCCGTGATTAAAGTGCCTTTAAACTGAGGACTGCAAAAGCACATGCACTGCATACCTTCTGGATAAGGTAATTAAAATCTGTGCTGCTACTTTTTGGTTTTCCTTTTAAAACACAGGCAGATATAGCCCTAGGCTCAAGAAACCAGAAATCACGAATCATGGAGATGTCAATGTATTTTGGGAGATACCACTTTATAGCTGCAGTATTTTACTTTTCTCTGGGCGTTCACTGGAAACAGAGCACCAAGTTAGAAACACCTTGACCCAATTCAGTATGACAACTTTCCAAAATGTCTGTATTTTTTCTAAAATTTAAGACCTTAAATGTCTGTCGAAGCTGCCACCACAACTAGCTTACTAGTGAAGGACACCACAAAGGTCAACCCTTTTGGGAACACAATTGAAACTTAATTGAAACATACCTTTTGAACAGTATCGTATCAGCACTAAAATTGGTAAAAAGACAGCCATTAAAAAATATTAATTTAATTTTATTAAATAGTACATAATTATCATGTATCTGCTACACATCCATTTAATTTTGAAGCTGATGGCTAAAAACTGCCTTAGTAAAGTACTAGAGACTGTCTTTGCTTGTTTTCACATGGAGTATGTAGAGTTCTAGACATCTAGAAGCCAATACATTTGTTCACATGTATAGCATTAATTCATCCATATTGCAGAATTTATTCTATATTTTTACTGCTATCACCTTAGCTGACACCACAAGGAGTCAAGAAGGAGCTACATGTTTCCACCGGTATCTTACTATTCAGCAGCCAGCAAGCATGTGGGTATGCGATCACACACTTATTAAATGCTACTGACTTGATTTACTAAATCTTCGTGGCTTCTGTCACATCCGTTTTTCTCCCCCTCCATTTCTTTCTGGTTGTTTCTTACTATGCTTTCTTCCTCTTCACACTTATTTTCCCTAAAATGTGTTCTCTCTAGACCTGTATTTTCTACCCCTCCTCCCGCCCTCCATCATCTCATTTAGTTTTCTGTTGCAAAACAGGCACTAGAGGAAGGATGGAGAGAAATATTATTAACTACCTGATACAAATAATATGGACAGCCTTCTTATATGGGGTTAATATCCTTGGGAGAAGCAGACACTAGAATGGAAGGAAAACCATCATGCAGGATGTGCTTCTCTTATGCAGCTCAGCGATTATCTTTGCAAACTGGTATTGACTGCAAGCAAAACCTGTCTTTCCCAGTCCACCCTAAGCACTAGGAGAGCCAGCAGTTTCTTCGACCTTCCAGCTGTTTTTCAGTACTCTGGCTGCCACAAGAGGAATACCCTTGATTCTCTACAGATCATTCCTGGATGACCAGGTCAGCCATCTGCTGCTGCTCAAAAGTTGAGGCAGAAAGGCACTCTGAAGGAGAGCTGATTCTTTAGTGCTCAGAGCTCTCAACAGCAGGAGGAACATCATTCAGTTGTCACTGCAGATGCTTATTGTTCCACTCAGCTTGCACAGCTACAGGGTCAGTCAGCAGATTGAGAAAGGCACAGCTGAAGCCATTAGCTTAGCTCCCCTATGAAGATTGCACCTTCACAGCCAGAAGTGAAACTTCCACTGCCCTCAGCAGGGAACCTTCTGAAGAAGCAGTGGGTTCCTGATTAGAAACATTTCATGTTGCTCTAATATAAGCCACCTCCTCTGGATCAGATGTAAAAGGGAAGATATTTAACATCCAATGTTCTAACTTGTACCACAGCTAAGCAGTTTTCAGGACTCACAACACCATAACGTTGAGCAGGTGGGAATTCAGTATTTAGCTCCCCTGAATAACTTCAATCCAAATTCCCTTTTATGCTGCTGAAAAAAAACAATATCGCTGTGCTAATCAAACAAGCACAGGTTGCAACTTTTTGTGCATACAATAACCCCAAACACCACTGCACGACTCATGTGGTAACACCTAGAACTTAAGCAATCCAAAAATACCTTCCCAGCCACAATACACAAAAGCTAAACCTCTCTAAAGCAAGCTAACAAGCTACAACAAATGTGGCACTTCATCAAATACTGACAAAGTGCTTGATGAATTGCCGGGTTGGGGGATGTTGTGATGTTTGACATCTCACTCTTCACCCCTTCCAACACGGCAGCCCATTACAATTTCCTAGTCAAAGTCCAAGCATCATCCTTGTTTTCCCCTTCCCTCTCATGTTGCTCAGTGTTGGTCCAGGTCTGAGATAGCTACATACAAACAAATACCCATCATGAAAGACTTCCTGCACAAACATTCTACAGTCTTTGGTGCTCCCTCTTCTCAAAACACAAAAGTGAAGGGGAGGGAGCACACAAAACAAAGGGAAAGAAATATTTGCAGAATAAGGCCTAAGTGGCAACACTTGTATAGCAACACTAGGCTAAGATAGAAGAAATGTCATTGTTTCTTAGCTAACCCACATTTGAAGAACTGGATTTAAATTTTTGTAGGACGTTCTGAGCTTAGTAAATTCTGAGAAATAGCTAGATGCTTCCTGTTCAGACAGATAACAATCGGGCCTATAGTAGTGAAAAAATACTTCTGGTTAGATAAAGATAAAAACTGAAATAGTAGTGATAGAAATACATTTTAGGGAGCAGGTGTAAAAAAAGCCTGTGTTGTGTAGTCATAGTCTACCTAAACAGAATTGTGTCCAGGTAGCTAATTAATATAGAAGGCAGAAGCATTTGCACATTGAGGAAAAACAGCTCTTTTGTGGAGAGACTTAGCTTCAGCAACTACAAGGGAAACCTAGCTGGAGCTGTATGACACAGGGTGCCAATACAAGTTATGGTTCTGAAAAAAGGAATTAAATCCCAAGTATAAATAACACAGCTTTAATACAATGTCCAATTAAGGTATCTTGCTTGCAGACAAAGTCAAGTTTGCACCTCAGGGCTCCCACTGAAAAGCGAGGCTTTGTAAAAAAGGCCAAATAGAGAAATAAAGCTCCTCACTTCGAAGCATCAACATTCCTGTGCTATCGTGATCAGTGTACCAGCTTTCTCAGTCCATATTTATACTTCTGGCAGAAAGTGTTGGGGTGAAATAGGTATTTATACTAGATAAATTCTATCAGCCCAACTGGACATGAAATGTCTTGTCCTCCTATCTTGAAATTTATTGCCAGTGACTGCACCTTTCCACAGTAATTCAAGATTTGCTCTCAATACAATTATCTGATTGACTCTAAAACTTCTGCTTAAGTCTTTCCAATGTCTGTTTAATCAGTCTGCTTGCAGTTTAAGATGCCTTTGGACATTAAATCATCTCAAGGTAGCTAAATAACTTTCTTCTGTTGCACTGACTTCTAAAGGCAAGTTCTATTCACCCCATTTGTACCATGTCTTTAAATTGTCAAATTTTAGCCTAGGTATGGGCCAAAGAGCTGCACCTGTTCATAAATGAACCACAAATAAACAGTCTTGTCCTCCAGAACATGATGTAGACTTTTTGCCAGACTCACCCATCTTGTACTAAATCCCCGCTTCAAGTGAACTGACATATATTTGTTTTTTGAATGACCCAAGAGGTACCTTGAAGAGTCTTCCTTGGCATGCTGTGTTTTGTCCCAAGGCTTACCCTGCTCCTGTCAGAAACGCTGCTTCTGGGAGATAATACTTCTAACTATTGTCTTCTCAGGAATCGATTGGGTGAAAAAGTATTGAATGCAGCCGTAGAAAACTTGTGCCCCACTGTGAAATCCCACCATGAACGGTGTAGCCCAGCACATGCTGCCTGAAACAAAGCTGCTCATTGCAACACATGGAATAAGGAAGCTGCCTGCAGGCTGTTTTCTTGGTTTTTCATCAGTATTACATGAACTCTCAGGGTATCGGGTGTTAATCTTGAATGTCAGGAGTTAAAAGCAGCATGTAAAGGGGGCAAACCCACGAGAAACAAAATAGCAGCAAAACAAGATACCTTAGGAAACAGCATAAAGAAAGAATCACTTGGGGAATACATCCTCCTTGGCTCCCATCAGGTAAGAATGATTTACACTTCTCAAGGCTGAGTTTACCATCAAAAAGGTTCTTACACCACAAGTATGCTACAAAAGGAGGAGTGGTTGATTAAATGGCCAGAGGCAACCAGCACGTATTGCTGACAGAGTCTGCTGCATTTAGAGAGGATTGTTTCTTACAGGGAGCTGGAGATAGAGCTGGGATGAAGGAAACTTATAGAAACAGGCAAGAAAGAACAAAAGTGTGGGATCCATGCATGCAGATCTTCTATTGTTTTTCTTTGTTCAGGAGTAAAACAAAGCAAAATATTTAAGTGCTACTTATATGCACCCACCAATCCATATCAGCACTAAGAGACTGAAATGGTAGATGAAAAATCAATTTAGGCCTGTTAAAAACTTGGGTCTGCAATCCAGAAATCCAGTTCAAAGGTGGGTGAACCATAGTTTCTGCTTAAGCAACAGGCAGGGTCACCAAGAAGGGTACACTCAAGAAAAATGAGAGAGACCCGAATTCCAGCTTGTCTTGCATAGCAGATAACTTCTTTACCAAAGGTAAAGAAACAAAACCCAAAGCCAAACAAACAGCAACCAAAACCCACCAAAAAAACAACCACCCAACTAACTAATCAAAACAACAAAAAAATCCCAACCCCACCACAACCAGCCAGGCATATAACCCCAAGAACATTTATCTATAGAAGCTTCTTCTGGTAGTAAATCACCTGGGTATCTGAGTTAATGATTTCATGAAGAAAAACTACCACTGTGGTCAGGAGAAGGGTAAAGATTTCCTTCCAAATACAGTGCAGAGACAGGTCTCTTCAATAGCTTTACCATCATAAGGAAGACTTCACTCAGATGCTGTAAGTCTGTTAAAATGAGCAACTTTTCCAAATCAAGACTGGATGCTATCACCAACAATGTTCTTAAAAACTTGGCAGGTAAGGCAGAGCACAGATGTGGCAGAGGAAACAACAGAAGATGACTGTCTGATGAAGCTGAAAGAAAGATCTAAGTTGGATAAGATCTCAAAGGTGCAGGATGTTGATATGGCTGTTCAAAAAGATCCCCACAGAGTTTAGGAAATCCCTTTTGCTTTGTCAGCTTTTTAAAGTGACTGAATTTATTTTATCCCCAACCCAAAAGGAGACCAAAAACATTGCAGAGAAGAGTTTTCCAAATGGCAAATCTTCAACCGTTCACCATCACTGAAACTATGGCCAGAAGCCAGAGTTGCTTTGCAAAGATTTTCAAATAAGAAGTTTCGTTCTTCATGGTCTGCAATAAACTAGGAGTGTGATGGGGACACACTGGCCTAATGAAATCTGTGCAAACTCTCACCTGACAGAAGGCAGATAAAACAAGTGCATTAGAAAACTTCACAGAAGGGAAGGGTAGGGCAGGAAGTGTCCCCAAACAGAGTCAGAGAGACAGAATGAAGAGAAGCAGCACAGATGAAGTTGTCTATCCTATTAGTCTGGGCAATGTGGGTTACTTTAATGGTGACTCGTTTTGAAGTTGGATGAAGGATTTGATTCCATGTTTTGTTCACTTTGTCCTATTCCAGGCTTCCTACAGGTGCCCTGAGCACAATGAGTTTTGCCAAGTCTTTTTTCCAGTCTTTTAACATTGGCCAAGTAACTGACTCATTGCAAGCTTGCAGAGGAGTTTGGTTTGATCTGACGCAAAATGAGTGCATAGGGAGATGACATGAAAGATGAAACTCTGAGCCTAAGGTAAAACAGGAGGAGGGGAAAAAAAGCAGGTGTGTGTGACTAAGACACTATTCTTAGGGAAGATACGATGCATTACCAAGCAACACACAATGAAAACACTGGTGCCAAAACTCAGTGTGCATAAAGGCTGGCTTACTAACCCCAGTGCCAGGTGCTAGGCCTAGAGGTACTTTTCCCAGCAGGCTCCAGATCAGCCTTCTCCAGATTAACACAATGTCTGGTGTTAACGTGCATACATGGGACAAGGATATAAATCACTGCATAATTTTTACTTGTCTGTCTTTTCTGTTCACAGCAGACAGGCTGCTTTTTACAAGCTATTCCTCTTTTAAATGCAATTATCCTTGTGATATAGATGGAATGCAAAACATGTCTGAATGCAAAAGGTTCTGATAGCATCAGATATTGAGTCAGAGTTTCCAAAGTTATCTCCATTTTTCTACTCTACACTAACCCATTATCCAGTATTATAATTTATTGCAGCAAGCATAGAGATACAGTATTTCTGGTGCTAACAGGTACCTACAGGTTATTACTATCCCAGTGAGATACTGAGTATGTAGGTATTGAATTGCAAGAGGAGGAAAAAAAACCCAAACAAAAAACCAAACCACCAATAAACCCTCCTTTACATTTTAAAGCAACTAAGTGAAATAAAAAAGCACAATTTCAACAGTATTCAGCAATCATGATCATTCATGAACAGTAACACAAAAAGATTAACATGGATGGTATGTTTAAAAAACCAAAAGTCCCCAAAGACAGTTCTCCAGTATTTGTTCCAAGTTACATGCCCACAATCTGGCAGTATATTTCTACAGCCATATTAAAGTTTTATTTTTCTCTTCATTTTTTTCAATTTAGAGGCTACCAAAACTATTGAACACCACTATGACATCATTTCAGCTAATAAAGCCATAGATTAAAATAGACTTCCTTGGAACTAGGGAGAAAAAAAACCCCTAAGTGTTAACCAAACTATTCCTTCCTCCATCTCTTCGTTCCAAACCAATAAACATTATTTATGGGCTAAAAATTAACAGTGAATACTACATTCTTGCTTAGCTACACAGGGGCTATCAAATGTTTAACATTACACATGAATAGCATCTAATGAAACTACACACAAGGAAGGAGGGCATGAGGAACATAGTCAAAATGATGAAAATCGGATACAGCTTCAAATTACAGATAGCTGTTAGTGCTGGGTTAAAATGGAAGTTGAGGTTTTTATGAGGAAATTTTAACAAGGGTTCGTTAATATAGTTCAGCACTAAACACCAGTGAAGTTTCTCATGTTTCAGCTGTGTGTTAGAATTTGGGGTTATTTCTGAAGCTGAGCAAATCTGTAGCGACGTGAGACAAAGTTACACAAACTTCGGGGAGCAAGGAGGTTCTCCCAGGGAGGATACAATAGGCAAGTCTAGTATTTTGTACCTGTGTCAGTAGGTGTTTTACAGCTTGTTCTAGAATCACTGGATTTTGTTAAAAATACTAGAAACTGGTAATCTTTTCCCCTGTATAAGCAGTGATAATAATCTCCAGTTTAGAAGTGAGAGTACTCTATCACACTAGTAGTGTTCTCACCCAGCTTGTTTCTGAAGAGTTTGGCTTGTTTTATCACTGAAGTCCCCTACAAAAGCTGGACTGACTTCTTTTCTACATTGAATAGCTGAGTCTGCACCTTACAAGCACAAGACTATGTAAGTAATCACAGGGTAGCAGGTTTTAAAGCAAGATTTTAATCTTCAGAAAAAAATAAATTACAAATGACAATCCTTTCAAACTGAGCTGCCCTTGGGGCAGTTTCTGAGCCAGAAGGAGTGCCTCTTATTCCTTTATACTTCTTTAGGGGAAAAAAAAAAAAAAAAAAGAAAAAAAAAGAAGGAAAGTCCTGACCTGCAAATAATCTCTATTAGTTCCTGCAAAACAGTGCAGAATTTAGGGAAGGAAATACTATGAAAATCCTACATAGATCACTTGATCGCAGTGAGATGTAGTCTGGCATTTATTTTTTAAAACCCAATGAATTCCAGTAGTTTTATTTCAAAATCCAGCAAATGAAATCCATTTTCTATGAATAGAAAAGGGATATTTTCAAGGTTTTGTCTCCACAGGGCAACTAAGAAGAAAAAAAAAAAAAAAAAGAGCAGATTGCTGCTAGCAAATGAGTAAAATCTTAAGGGTTTAGAGGTATCAGCTTTAAAGACTGCAGAATTACCATACAAAGCTAGCAAAACTAGGAACGTTGTTTCCCCTGGAGCTAAGTTCCCAGCGGTCACAAGACTGCAGACGCGACGTTGCAGTTGCAGACGCGATTTATGACATCCTCTGAATGACCTCTCAGAGCTGAAGAGTGATTAAGTGCAAGGCATGGAAGGTAGCTCCTGTCTGCCCGCATCACGTGCTGCGGAGTCAGAGCCCAGCGAGCGGACAGAGCTGTCCCTGGGCTTTCTGCTGCAGGCGGCACTGCGCTGCCATTATGTAAGAGAGGCACAGTGACACACAGCGCAGGTATCGGGCCCCCTCCTCGCCTGAGCTGCGTCCCTCCTTGTGTCACCCGCAGATGCTCCTTGCAGCACTGGTTCACAGGTGTATGTGTCATTCTCCAGGAAAAAAATTGTCATTTGACTTCAGCAGCACTGTCAGTGCAACAGCAAGACAACAGCAGTATCTGAGGCTAAGGAGCAGCATATATGCGAAAGAAATAACTTGAGCTATTCAGCACATGAATGATCCCATTTTCTCTATTTCTTTCAGAAACAGGCTTGTTCTATAGCTGACAAAAGCTTTACTGTATTTATCCAGTGCTGCATATAAAATATTCCCACGGCACAGGTATGCATTTATATAAAGGCAATCCCAGTGTACTGAGAAAAAAAGTTGTCCTGTTCTCAAGAACTGAATTAAGTATGAGGTGACATTGCAGCTATTTTGGCTAGGAGTGATTTGCCGTGGCTTTGTCACAGCAAGCTCAGTCTAACAGATTTAGGCCTGGCTGAAGGGAAAGTGTGCAAAAAATACTTCTCCCCAAAGGCTTGTTAAAAGAGTAAGTCACATGCACAACAAATCAAAGTTTAAGATATTAATAGATGTGATCTCTGCATTGTGTCCTTCTCAGCAGGATCCAAGCATGTCGACTTTACTTCATTACAGAAGAAAGAAAATCCAGCATCATCTATTGAGCATTTCCGACCTGAACCATGAAAGTGAGCTGTCATAGCTTATCTACAAATCTATATCCCCCTTTCTCTTGCACGAAAAGTAAAATAATAAGCAATATTGATACCTCAACCACCACCACTACATCTCCAAGAATATATCTTGCTGAGATAAATGGGGCAGTCTGCAGTTCTGGGAATTGCTTCTCCAGACATTCCAAGTACTTCCCTGTCAGTTACACTATGTTCCCATTTGATGAGCTTTCTTCACAGCCACACCATTACAAACACACAGCTTAGTTTTCTGGCTCCATAGCAAAGGGCTGACAGTTTGTGGGTGTGGAGGAAAGATAAGAGACTGCAGCCTCTAAAAGTGCTGCAACGTCACACTGTAACAGACTGACCCAGTTCATCCAGGGACTGAGGCTGGAATGGGGTCACTGAAGCAGGTCCTACCTCCTCCCTTTAGGAGGCAGGCAGAGGCTGCACAAGTTGAACTAGACTGTGATTTTGTTTAGTGACATTCATCACCATTACTCTTTAAGATGAACAATCTCCCTTCCCAACAAACTTGAAGTGTAACAGGCTGCTTTTGCAGTGATGCTCTTCTGTGAGGTACCAAAAACTGTTGAAGGAGAGATTTGGGATGGCAGGAATACAGCTTTACTGAACAAACAGAGGAAGAAATTAAGTTTGCCACTGTTCCGCTCAGCAGTCTGGTTTGGACAAGTAGCTATTTTGGCCTAGACTGGTGAACATCAGTGAAAGTTCTTGTTCAAACATTATCAACAATTCTTAAAGGGAGAAAGTAAAAACCAGTCAATATATTTTAATCAAACATTACATCAAACACAATTTCTCTTCTTAATATGACAATTCCCTCCTGAAATTTGATAATGATTTGCAAGACAAGTTATGAAAAGTCTGAGCAGATATTATATTAATTCATAGAAGAACATCTGTGCAAACGTCTGAGATGAAAATTTTATTTACTATAATAATGTTCTACTGTCACCACGTTAAACAAAATCTCAAAGTCCAACAGCTCTTTATATTTTCAAGAACTACTGAAGAAAACAGTTTTATAGCATTAGGGAAACGGAATGAACCTCCTACTCTGGAGGATGTTCACGAATACAAAAGATCAAAAGAAAGAGTAAATACCACTATTTTAACTGCAAGCAGGGGATAACTGTCTTTTTACATGTTCTGTTAAACTACCTTTTAAAGTATGCTCTTCTGCCTCCCCAGCATCCCTGAGGACAGAGCACAGAACCACCTAGGGCAGAGTAAGAAGCTAGAAACTTTTAGCCAAGAATCTTGTTAAACTTTTAAAATGAAAGAATCAAGAAATTCTATGAAGAATTTTACACCTTGGATAAAGTGGAATGAAATAACTGATGTGCCTTAGCATTATTTTGTACTGCTCTGCTGAAAGTCTAGTCCTATTAAAGGATGAGGACAAGGAGGAAGGCTTAAGCTTTTCCAGGCAGACTGGCAAGATGCCCTTTTGCAAGGTCTTTCAGGGTATGATCTCAGGAACCCTGGCAGAGAAATTAACTTGAAATTAATAATTCTTTTCATTCCTTAAGTTTTGAGTGTATCAGTCAAAACAGTTGAGAGCACCAGCCCTGCTGGTGCACAGAAGTGACCAAGCAAACCAAGTCACTGCAGTGGGCAGAACTACCAGAATCATGCATTTTGGTGCTTCAAATATTAGGTTAATGTGCACGGTTTTTCTTTCCTTCTACTGAGCAATATGAACTCAAGTTCTGGCATAAGTATCTTGCCCCAAAGATGCTGAAACGGACAGCAATCAACAAAGGTT
Organism: Corvus kubaryi; assembly: GCF_017639235.1. NCBI lineage: Eukaryota > Metazoa > Chordata > Aves > Passeriformes > Corvidae > Corvus > Corvus kubaryi. The sequence goes on along the minus strand of NW_024581137.1, from coordinate 16,592,188 downwards.
ATAACTTGTGTTATTAAAAATTAGGTGAGCCCCATTCACAAAGAATGTTTCCAAAATATTTTTATTTAGTGCTTTAGGTGACTCATGCAAGTATTTAAGTCTCTACTCTGGATCAAAATGCATGTTATGGCTGTCATTTCGATGATGACAAGTCCTCTAGAAGGATTACTGCTTACACAGATTCCAACTCAAGATCCTGACACTTGCTCACATGCAAGTTGCAGCATGTGGCAGTCCCAGCAAGAAATGCTCTCCTCACAAGACAAAACTTAACCCAACCGCTCAAATCGATTTAGAACAAAGATCAGTGTGTTTAAGTCATTACAAAACCATTCTTTGCATCCTTGCTAATCTGAATCAATTGCACTGTCGTGGCCCAAGTCAATTTGAGATCGGCTCAGTTGGTCAGAGCATGGTGCGAAAACACCGAGGTCGTGGGTTCAATTTCTGTGTGGGTCGTGCACTTACAAGTTGGACTCAATGATCCTTGTGTGTTCCCTCCAACTCAGAATATCCTGTGATTCTCTGCATTTAGTTAGATGGCATCGGAACATTCCACTCTTCATGTCTGGTGGTAGACCAAACACCCGAGAAAACATTGCCAGGCAGGAAGAGCACATTGAGTTCCAATCCTGTTTTTCCTTCTGGTATACATACCTTAATTTTTAATATTCTGTCTGTAATAGTTTTCCACATGGTAATTCTCAATTTCAAAGAAATTGGATAAACTCTTAATATAAAATCATATCTATAATCCCTACTATCTGTGATGTCTGATCTCCTGCTGTTTTTTAATATGATAGGTCTAAAAAATTCACTTGCTGTAATTTAAAAAGAAAAACTACAAAGCCCTTACTTCAAGTGAGGAAAAAACCTTCAGCAGTTCATGCATGGGATGTCTCAACATGCTTCCTCTCTGAATTACACCAGTGAAAGCTTTTCTCCTTAAAATGAACCTGAGTAAATATGTTGGTCAAGAGTCAGACCCACTGCCATATGTGAATTAAATGCAGAGTGGTCTGAGCGAGAGCAGCACTGATGTCAAAGCAGCACCACCCCTGAGCAAGCAGCTTTGAGGAGATCAGCTTAGAAAGTTTCCAGTAGAACACCATTCCAACACAAAGTGCTGACTTGATGAAACCCAAAATATTCCACAGGAATGTGCTAATTCAGTCAAAACTTTTGAAAGAGGACAGGCTGGCTCGCCAAGCCAGCCAACCAGTCTAGTGAGATGACTGGCTCTCCCCAGCTCTCCAGGGTCACTGGCTTCCCCATCTGGCCAGGTGCCAGGCTGCTATCCCTGCCCTCTGAGGGGCCCTCTAATAATAATAAAAATAAGGGAGTCTTACGAAGTGTGCCGAGAAACAAACAAAGGATTTTAAAAATGAAAACCAGAATTATTTCAGAACCAACTGCAGGGTTTCATCAGAAGGAATTGGGTGCATTTGTTGTGAAGCATCTAAAGTCACAAATCTCTCCAGTGTCTCCTCAATTTTTTATAAAACATCTTCCAATGAAAAAAGCTGTATCAACATTGTAACAACACAAAATAAACAATAATTATATTCAAAACCCAAACTTCACCAGGCACTTCTAATCATCAGCAAGGAGTTTAAGGCAAGTTGCTTCCAAAGCACTGAGGAAATTCACATATAAATGCCCCTGCCTGACCAAAACACAGGGCTACAGTATAAGAAACACCTTTCACAGAGTAGTCCCTAAGTGGGCTCCCTGCTTGTCACCACTACAAATTTGAACAAGATGGTGCAAGGGGCCTCATTTAACACTGTGAAGAAGCTCAAAGGAACAGGTATAGCTACACAGTATTTCAGCAGTCTTTTTAAAACAATCCTGTCAACTAGCAAGTAACCCACTTTCTTCATAAAACTGGCTTTTGGCAACCTGTGCTTAACCAGTGTATGGGACCTACTCCGGCTGCTCAGCAACTCAGCAACTAACAGTATTTGCTAATTGCTAGGGAAGGTTTTTCAAGACAACATCACCAAACACCACAATGTTTTTTGCACAATACCATTCATTTAACCAGCATTTGTATAAAAATGCCTGTATATTGGTTCATGTGTGAACACCACAAGTAGTTTAAGAAATGTGGAACAAAGTTCCACAGAAAATAAGAAAGAGCTCTTTTTACATGCCAGATTGAGTCAGCAATGAGATCTCTGTTGCAGGCAAGTCACATGATTTTGAAAGAATAAGGCCAATAAAATGTACTGATATATTTACATGAAAATCAGCACAACTTCCAGCATAGAATTGAGACAATTTTTTGACCACTCTTTCAGAAAACACATGTAAATCAGACAGCTGTCCAAGTTTGCAGTTCACCGACCCTTTCAACTGCCAAATGCAATGCACAAAGGTAGCTCAGAAAGCAATTAGAGATTGGCTGGGAGGACTCATTAATTTATTTAAACTTCAAATCACAACTAAGCAGTCTTATAACATTTTTCTGGGGGAGACTCTATGCCTTAGACTCATATTTAAAAAGAAAGGTTTGTCTTCTCAGAATGACAAAATACATACAATTTGCTGCCTGGTGTTTCTTAGAAAGAACAACTAATACATTTACGGTATCATGAGGAAACATCTAGAACAGAACTAGACATAAGCACAGTTCAATCCAACTGCTCAATCTCTAAATATTTCTGCACCTGCAAAGTCTAAGGCTCCCTTCATCTACCTGCAACACAAACCTCAGAGACAAAAGAAGGTGAGGGGGGAAAAAAAGAGGAAAAAAGATATTTTTCCTTCTAGTGATAACAGGACTAGGAAATTATCAGTGACCAACACAAGCAAATGATGCCTGGTTGGCTCTATTCGAGTATATATGGCATAAGGCCAAGATAACAATGAGAAAGTAAAGCCTAAAGAGATGCCTTCCATTTTGGAAGAAGGTATCAAAAGTTGACGGCAGCATCTTTTCTTCTCTCAAACAAAACTTGAGATGCCCTCAGCCCATGGCCAAAAGGAAGGTTCATCACTGCTCTCATGATGACAAACAGCAAAATAGACAAGAAAAAAATGCATGCATATAGACAGTCATGTGCAGGTCTAGGCCTGAAATCATGGCAGCATTAAGTAACCAATCTGCTAGTTAATTTTCCTTCATTAGCTGCATTAAAGGGACCACAAGCATACCACAAAGTAACAACTTAGCACTGCATAACTAAGAAGCCCTATCCTCAATTTCTTTGTGCTGCAGTAATTTAAATAACCAGCTATAGGCTATAATTTAAGATTTAGTCTGTGACTCCAGGAGCTAACCAACTGGAGCCACAAGGATCAATGCACACTTCCATGAAGTGTTTATGAAAATGAGACCATACTTCTAAGTAAGTATCTCTCTCAAACCAGCCTACCTAATTTGATAAATTCCTTATTTCACACTTATATAACCATTTCCTAGAATCAGTTCCTGAGGCTCACTGTACAGCAGACACCTAAACTGAGAGATGGCATGCTCCTGTTAACTCATATTGCATTGCCCACAACCACTTTTGTCATGCTGCAGATCATCCATAGTGGCTTCAGCTGCCACTCACAGGTTTTACTTCTGCTCATTTGTTGACTTAAAATACTGTGCAAAGGTAACAAGATGGCCCAAAGGAGTTCCAACTAGCAGTGTAAGCTGAAACAGTGCAAGAAGGCAAAAGGAGTCTGAATACGGCACCACTGTGATTCAAACAAACATCATAAATAGTTCTGAGAGGTTACATTATGTAATTGCCATATCTTTGAACAAAAGTTAAGCCAGCTGAGTGCACTCATATGTACGTGTAGGAAGCAGCAGGGGCAAAGGATTTCAGCCAGTCAACTCATAATTTGTGCACACCCCATCAGATGGATTAGTGCCAGAGCTTGTTCTCTGCCAGTCTGCCTCCTCCTGCTCCACCCTAACTGATCCCAAGTGCATTTTGCTGCCTGCTTCTCTTCTTTCCAATGTCCAGCATCCCTCAGAACACAACTTATCTTGGAAAATGCTCAGATCTAAATTTATAAAGGAAAAACAAAGAGAAAAAAAGCCCTCTCTGTTAGATGAAGTCAATCTTCTCAAATATATGTGTGGTAACACCAGGAAGAAAAAAGAAATATTTACTTTTCCTAAGTACTGTGCTTTCAAATGGATTTCACGACTCTAAGCATACAATTTCAAATTATTTTTGCAATTAAGGGCCAGTAGTATTGGATAGCATTATGCTATCCGAAGAATAAGGTGGGTCCAAACATTCTCCAGACTTGTTCCAATAAAAAAGTCCAGCATAGAATACCATAACAGCAAGGTGCCTGGAGGGTCAAAGAGCCCATGACACTGCAGGTTATTTATGTAATAAATAACTTATGTTGGAAGGGAGCTCTGGTGGTCTTCTGGCCCGGCCCCTCACTCAAAGCACAACCAAGGTAGACTAAACTGCTCAAGGACGGAGGTTGCATAACCTCTTCAAGTGCCTTGACCACCCTCATTATGTGACATTTCTACTTTACACTGAACCAGATTTTCCCTGATGTAACTTGCAAGCACCAGCTTTCAGCTTCTTGCTGTTCACCTCCAAAAAAAGTTCAGCTCCCTCTCCTCTCTACAATTTCTTTCTAACTGCATTCTGTTCTGACATTGGATGACTGGTGGGCAATAATCTCATTGAAGATGCACTGTAAGATTTTCTGTCAAAGCAGGCACTAAAATTTCATTATGATTTTCTAATCCCTGGGTTTCTGTGTGCTTGCCATAGAACTGAGTGTCAGCCTAAGCCACAGTGATAGACAGGTTCAACCTCAGTGGCAAAAGTCCTGTTTGCCTTGCATTAAAGGTTGCCTAGAAGGAGAGCTTAGTAGTAGAGAGAAAAAACAGTGCTACTACAGGTGATTCATTTGATATTGGCCAGTTTAATTAAAACAACAAAAACATATAAACAGTCATTATGAAGTATCACATATGGAATCAACCGAAGAAGAAGTTCTTTAGTTCCTTCAAGAAAGGGTAATTTTCTTGAATAATGTGCAAATGCACAGCATGTCAAGTAACAGTTCTTAATAAAGCCCCCAGGAGACTCGATTGACCCACCTCACTACCTGATGTCATTAGATGAAAGGATGTGTAAGCTACACATATCTCAATTGGACAATAAACACAAACACATACTCACCAGTGGTCAAAAAATGGAATAAACATATTCAAACAAGAAAAATTTTATATTTGCACTACACAGGGCAAATTATAATGGCATGCAGTAAAAAAAGACCAAGTTCTTAGGAATTAATTTGAAAAAAATAAACTACAAGCAAAAAAAAATACATAATTTCTGAGTCCACCAAACTAGTTACCAGAATATCTTATTAAGTAAAGGATTATTATCACACTGATGTTTAAAATGATTAAATAATTATCAGCTTACTTCTTTCTTACCATTGTAGGTTATCCTTGGTTTTGTCAAACACATCACAAGATGTAAATCCATTTCATCAGAAGATACAAATTTTGAACATACAGGGCACTTGAATCCTACGGAAAATAAAAATATGTGTGAGCATACTCAACCATATAGTAAATATATATATATATATAAGCCAAAAAGCTATTCTGCACACATTAAAAGAAAGAAAAAAGAAATCCTGCAGGCTTTTCATTTTTGACCTGACATTTTTTTACATAATAGAATTCCCTTGATCTCAAAAGGTCTCAAAATGGATCATTTCTGGAAATCATTCTGCAAACACTGTCAGCACCTCTGGAACACAAACTTTCCCAACAACTTTGAGAACAGTTTAGGGCAGGAGCAAGAGGATCATATGACTCTACTAAAACAGAAATTACAAATGTGTAGAGGACATAGGAATGAAAATTTGAACTTGGGCAGGAACCCTGAATTAACATGTTCATTTTTACCAGGAATTGCACTGAAACTTTAACCAAGGATCTTGGTTTTACATCTCATCATACAAGTTGCAGCATCTTTTACCAGTCTGGGGCACTGGGAAAATATTAACTCAGGGGTGTTGCCTCACCTACTGAATCACTAATATTTCCTGTAGCACTGAATTTGACTGCTCTCATCCTAGCCAAGCATGACCTTGTTTAGCTTTTGAGGTCACCGCCTTAGGCAACAAGGGGTAAAGAATAATTAAGACAGTCTGGATTGTGATGCAACTGCATAACAGTCTATGACAAAAGTGCTTAATACCGTAATTTATGTCATTGCCAAAGACAGCAGTCTTCCAGTTAAAGGACAAGATCAGCTGGACAACTTTTACAGCCCACAGAAAAGCCTGATTGATTTTGATCTATTGAATAATTAACACACAAGTGAGAGACAAAAAAACCACCAACAGGGATCTCGATGCGTAGTCGCTGTTAAGGAGTACACCTACAGGCAGACTGTCCAATAGGACAACAGTCAGCAAAAATATCTAATCTACATCCACTCTCAGCACAAAGGCACAACTTCGTCTCTGGTGCTGTTGAAGAGTAATGATGCAGGCCTGTATAAAAGGTCACTGCACCTTCCACCAACATGCCCATCTGGGCCTGCTCCCACATGTTTTAGTTTGTTGCCTCTTGCTTTTGTACTTCTATCCTTGGGAGTCCACCAAAAACCGAGTCAGTCAAGGATGACAAGCAACTTGATGCTGTACTTTCAAGTAACTGATGCCTGAGAATTTTCATCTTTTCTGTTAATTATTATCCAGATGTAGATCAAGCAACTAACCTGAAGCATTAGCACTCAATACAACTACTGCACTTCCTTTATCAAAAAAATTATTTCTTATGGGCAGCTAATGGAAGCAAGTCAAAGAGGACAACTAGTAACAACCTTAAGGAACTTAGGGCAGCAGCTGAACACGTGCTGGAAACCACTTCCTGAGATAAAGTATTGTTCTGCTTCTTCCAATTTTAGTCATATCTATTTCTTCTTTGTATCAATCTTACACTCCAGTTTAAATATTGCTCTTCTCTCCCTAATTTTAATCCTCCTCCCCAACCCACATCTTTACAAACAACAGTTACAACCACAGATCAATAAGCACAGCACAGAGAAACATGTCTTTCGGAAAAAACTAGTTGAAAGGAATTATTTACTTGTTGAAAGCCTTATCAGTGACCTTTCAGCCACTGTGTCACCTCCTTCACCCAGGCTACATCTCAACATGACTAAAATCAAACTTAGTATCTCAGTCATCCAAACACCCAAACCTATCCATTACTGTTTTATAATGGGTTTCTTCAAAAACTGACCCAGGGTAAATTTTCTCTCAATCTCTATCACCCCAATGCTGCTGATTACTAGGTTGTGACTAGACTATAAGACCCATGCATTATTTTCATTTCTATGCTTCTATAAGGCGTAGTTGACAACACAGTTTCATGTGAAAAAGCCTCTAACTTCCTTATATGCTTCAGACCAAGTCCTGCTGTGACAGAAGGGAGGGTTTGCATTACAGCAAGTTAACATTTATGTTCATGGCTAGTTAAGCACTGGGACAGTCATTAACAAGTCCCCTCTGCTTTCTGGACAGAACTCTTCTAGCTTATTCCCTAGAGTCATGAGCACATGTAATTGGGAGTGACAGGGGGCAGGGACAGCCACCACCAACAGATCCTTAGAACCATTGTTAAAGTTAACAGTGTTAAGAAGGTACGTATCCCAGGAATTCTTGGAGGAAATGTTTTAATCCAAATAAAATATTACAGAGAGCTTGATACAATAATATTATTATAATACTAATAAACATAATAGGTAATAATAATAAATAATAATTATAATAACGCTAATTTAATAATAATACTGCTTTTACTTAAAAGCATGCTTGAAGATAGATGGCTGTGTCAAATCTTTCAGGTTATCCACCTACAGTATACAGATGAACGTGCTTTTACTACCATGCACCTGCCTTTAAACCTAGTAAATGATCTGTGTTCTAGCAATATAGTAAGAATTTTAACAATACATTTTGTTGTGGCTTGTACTGTGTCAGGGGGGATGTGAAGGTAATGGTTAAACAACCACAAACATCCTCCTGACACAGCAAGTCTGGGATACCTGACTTCTGTAGCTCTACTCAGTGTGCAGAACTGAAGAACCCAAAGAACAGAGGACTTAAATAAGCTTTAAGGAACAACTTAGCTGATGGAAGTAAAAGGTGTATTTGTGGAAAATATGTTTTTCCAGTGACCACGATCAGCTGCATGCCAGAGACTAGCATAATAGCAGAAAAAGAGCCTTGGGCTCATAACCCTTGCTGAAACATTCTTTAAATACAAGTGATATACAATTTCTCATTTCACAATGTTCCACTGCAATCCAGCTCCTGGATTTAGCCATCTTCCCCAAGAGATGCATAGTGTAAGTTTTGCATGAAGGAAATTACTATTTCCAACTCCGTTTAGTAACCCCAAAGAACAATTATTTTTACTACAGACATAATATTTACTTTATTCTAACTGTATTTGAAAAATATAAATAAGAGAACAATCTACACTGTCCACAGGCCAGTTGAAGGTCCTTAAAAAGCTGGTATTTTCCCACCTTTCCTCAAATGTGAAGGCAATAGTTTCATGACCCAGTTTACAATTAACCACTTGGTAAGAACAAAGACTCTATTGTACCCCTGCCCAGCAGGCTAACAACATTTATAGCCTATGTTTGTTTTTACCATCAGTCTCAAGGAACAATTCCAGTAACTTAAAGAAAGTTTCACATGACTTTTAACAATCAGCAACAGGTCAGAAATAACTTGCTCTCCACATGACTTGTTTTACGGAATTTTGTAGATAATGAATTCACAGACATTTAGACAAAAAAGTGGAAGCAGTTATCAGATGACGTAGCATCACATGAAGTGTGTTCCAAAAACCTATGAAACTTAACTACTTTCTCACTCTCTTTATAAGGAGAGCACAGCAGATAATATACAGGTCCAGGTAAAAATCCAGCTTTTAGGAAGTAGTTGATTTCACAGCATCCCTTATTTTTATCCAAGATGACAAACCATCACCTTTGTGTTAGCATTGTCACTGTTGGCACATAACTGCAAAGTTGACCTTCCTTTTCCCATAGTAGAGAACTCTGCCTGTGACACACTTTAAGTCAGCTGAAAAACCACCTCCCACCCCATTCCCTGCATACAGAAGTACAGCACTAAAGAACTGAGCACCAAAACTGAGCAAGCACACACCTCTAGCTGACTTTTACAGCTGCATCCTTAGGAGGGCAGGGTGCCAAATTCTTACAAGCTCCCACCATCTAGTTTCACAACCCTGACTGTAATACTGAAAGTAACACTTTACTTAAAATGAAACCAAAATCCTGGAAAAAAAGTACAATTACAAGAAATGGAGACAGAACAGAAAGTTGCAGTACAGCTACTAGAAAATCCCAAAGTGGCACAGAAAATCTGAAATAACTAAACCTGCTTAAGTATCAGGACTTATATCAGAGGTGAATTCTGTCTCTCATTCTCTCTTGAATGTATCACTTTCTTCAAGCTCCGCCATCTCTTGCAAGTGAACTTCCAGTTAGCCAAGAAATCCCACATCCATCTATCAAACCCATAATTTTCATTTCTGGCAGGCTTGGTAACTACCCACAGGGACAGGTTGATGGGTGGCCACTCATTCTATTGGTACCAGTTTCAACCTCTTAGTGATACCTTACTGCGTTTGCCTTGCTTTGCAAACATCAGACTGCTTAACTTGCACTTCAGTGCGCAGTGGAGCAAACATAAAACATCCAATGAATAACAATCCTGGATCTCTAAGACTTTTACAAAATCACGCTGGCACTTATACTGGAATATCTAGTTCATGGTGCAAAAAAAAAGAACTGCTAAGAGCTTCCAGACAACACAGTGCAGAGTGTCACAGAATTGCACATAAAGGAAACATGTTGAAGCCGTATTAGACTTGCACAGAAGAGTGAATGATCCTTTCACCCAATATTAAACAGTTGTAGCAAGAGGTAAGCACAAATGAAACCTGCACCAAGACAAAAAATTGAATTGGCCTGATCAGTAGAAAACATAAGTGGAACACTGAGAAAGCCAAACTAAAAGTAGAATGGGAGCAGCTGCTCTTTTAAAGTATGCAGCATATTACTATTTGAAGTCTTTGTATCCTGGTGTTTTCAAATGAGATGGGTAAGTCCACCTTGTTTTGCATTTAAAGAAATCATAAGAGAAATCCTTGCATCCACACACCTTTTCTAAGGTGTACTTGAGAATAAGAAGCCTGACAAGTGTTACTTACATATTCACACATGCTCTTCGGTACATAGAAAAAGAAATACAGACCATGTGGAAACACAGCATCCAGTAAATATGATGGTATAAGGATGGTATGCAAAATGAGTATCATACAAAGAAAGCCTGCATAATGTTGCTAAAAAGGAAACAATACCACACAAAAAAAGAGTTGATTACTTCTTATGTGTTCAGTAGACATGGAAAACAGTCAGTAACTCTGCTCAGTATAAAACACACGTAGACACTGGGAAGTGTGTGCCCTTTACCTTTTTCCCCTAGTCTTAAAAAAAACAGGTTACTCTAATCTTTCCTCACAGGCCCTGATGCCTAAACCTTTTATTGCTCTTGTTGTCCTCTGGCCTCCCTCCAGCCTTACCATGGTGCACTGCCAAGAACTGGGCAGAGCTCTCAGTCTAAGACTTCACAAGTCCTAAGCAGGAATTAATACTTACCTATCACATTGTTCCATTAAACTAGGTGTCAGCTATATATAGATCTATCTATACACAGCGATATCTCATTTATGTGTGTATATATAGGTAGGTACATTTTAAACAAACCAACAGGTGATTGGCTCATTCCTCTCATGTCTCACAACAACCCCTAAATCTTCAGCAAAACTGCTGCTAGCCAAGTTCCATTTTTAGTGTTGTATTTCTGCTCACATTTAGTAACTCTCATCTGTCTTTTTTTAATCAATTATGAGCACTCTTCTAACTTGTTAAAAACAACTATGAACCCAAATTTTGCCCTCCATAGTGCTTACAAGGTTAGCATTTTACTTAGTTTTTTCAAGTCTCCAGCCTCCAAAAAAAGAGTTGACTGAAAACAGACCCAAAGCAGACCACTGTGATACTTGATTTGAATTGCTTTCCTAGAGCAGCTGCAGGATTTTTTTCCCCAACTACTTCAGCATCCACCTACTTTTTCACCTAGACCACATTCTCTAGCTTGGCTAATAAGAATATATATCAAAAATATAAATATTTTGAAGTCATAGCATAATGCCTCTATTTCTTCCACTTCTTCCTTTTCTGTTCAACTGTGTAGAAGACTATGAAGTGAGATTTTAAGAAGGGTAGAATAACAAATGGAAATAATTCAGATTCTTGGTGAAGTAATAGTCCTGGTCAAGAAAAAACTCTGTTACTCCTTTCATCTATAAACTAATTTGTAAAACTTGAAGAAGGGGAAAAAAAAAAAGCTGTCCAGTAAAGACCACATGGTCTATCAGAATTATATGGCCACAGAATTCTCTCTTCTCTTCAGACAGATGAAATGGAAAAATAGAATGAGTCATTCTGCAAGCCCAAAACCATGAAGCTTTGTACATGAAAGCATACTGCTTTAATACAGCTAACATCTTACCTGGCAAGTTTACCCTAGCCATCAAACAGAATATGAAAATTATTTCACAATAAATTCAAGAACAAAGAACTAACATTTTTAAAAAGTACTTAAATTAGAAAGCAAAAAAAAAAAAAAAGAGCATTACCAGTTCCCAGGGAACCTTCTACAGGAAAATTACTAGGTGCTGTAGCTGGCAATACAAATGGCTACTCAGAGAAAGTTTGCCATTTTATGGACATAAGTTTTTTGTAAAGGAAGAAAATGTCGCAATGAAAAATCACATCTGGTTCTCTACCTTCCATCCTTCCTTATGTGTCAATTGTCTAAGCCAGGAGAACACAGCACCATCTGGAAAGACTTCTGGAGATGGAAAGAAATAAAGAAATACTCCCCTCACTTTGGGAGAGAATAGGAAATCAAACAGAAATAAGGAACACAATACAAACATTCTAAGCTCTGTCTTTACTAGAAAACGGAGCCACAATAAGAACAAACAAGCACTGACTGATTGCAGGTTCATCATCTAGTAGGGTTTTCTTCCTCACTTCTGTGCCATAACACTGAAGTAAATAAACCTGTGAATTTTTTGAGGGAAACAAGGAATTTTCTCTTGTATTTTCTGATTTAAATGTGCCACAGAACTCAGTGGGAAAGGGGGGATAAAGTGGGGGATAAAAAAAACCCTGAACTATTTTAGTTAAAGATTCCACAGAATAATTAGGAAAGATATGTTTGGATAATAATTCATAATTATCATATGATAATATCATAATTATCATATTATCCATAATTTGGATAATAATCTCCTAAGCAAAAGGTATGAAAGACAGAATCTTATTACATAACTTCTTCAGCTCCCTTCATCTTGGTAAGTGGGGAAGTTAGGTCTTCAGTAGCAATCACTGAAAAATAATGCAGTACAGAATGAAGAAGAGAAATTGAACAAGACATTTTCTGACTCGTAAACAAAGCCTTTATCAACTGCACAACTTCAGGTGTCTAATATCAATGTAAGTAACATGTGATGATGATTATAATTGACAGCTGCACAGGTTTAGAAAAATGAATGAACACAACCATTAAGAGAGAGAATAAAAAGCCCAATTTTAATATATCTTGCAAACCAGAAGATGAAATTACAGGCAGGAAAGACCTGTGGAAAGATTGATATTAACTTTTAATAGAAAAATAAGAACAGCTGTTATTAGAGGAACAGCCTTTTAAGAGCGACATTTCAGATCGATGCAAGCACCCAACAAAGGGAGAAGGAAAGACCTCTTTAGTTCCACCTGTTTTGTGGGTCAGTGTTACCCTCCCATCCCATCTTCCATAGGGATCTGTAGACAAGCTAAATGAGAGATTGCTCAAGCCTCCATCATCCAAAGTCTTAGAGTATCTGCACTTTCAAACTGACAAGCACATAAACAAGAACAGTTTTTTAAGTGACTTGTAAGCTATTAACTCACTCTTTAACTTACTCCTTCATACCTGCATGTCAGACACATCACACCCGTCCCATCACAGACAGATCCATACCACAAGTTTCTCAATGGATCTGAAGCAGCTGAAGACTGACAAGTCTGAATATAAACTTTGGTTGGAAGCAAGCCTCAGTTTTCATGTAAAAAATGCTCCACCCACACCCTAAACCCAGATGATTTTAGCTTTTGGCTTATGATGCTTGAGAAACATATTTTCAACCAAAAACTCCATTTAACAATGAGACTTTGCCCAGAAAAAATATCTTTCACTTCCACTGCATCTTTCCCAAGGGAGGGGCACAAGTGAGAGAACCCAAGGAAACACACTTCTCTTTTACACGTAGGTGTGATGACTCCCTTCCAAAATCTGACTCAAGGACAACAAAGGAAAGACACTTTCCTTCTCTCTCATGGCGCTCCATCATCAGATCTCTGGCAAGCAGAGACAAGAGTAAGGTGCTCCTCTAGCCACATTGGCAGGGTAGCATCAGGAGTATGGGAAGAAACTAACCCTATCACCATTCCAGAGGCTTCTGTACACAAGTGGTGCCACTTGCCACTCAGGTGAAACCTTGTGGAGCTGAGTTGTTGTCTGAATATGAAGTTCAGCCAGGGTGGGCACATTTGTGAGCCTAGCTGACTACTTTCCTCAGATAGCAAGTAGCCAGAATGTATAGTCAATTGTTCAGGGCACAAACATTTTATTTACACTCGGCAGGCAAGATCAACCTGTCTAACTAGCTCAGTTCTTGCATTATCAGATGATGACAAATAACTCACTGCAGGCCAGCTTGGAAGTCTGAAAACTTTTAAGCAAATGAAATGCCTGAAAACTCTTGCTTCAGAGATACCCCATATTCCAAATGTCTTTTTCTTCTTAACTCACCCACCACAATTCAAAAAGGAAGAATTGTCTCCCATTCCCAGTCTCTCCTGAACATAGACGTTTGTTTTTCTCTTTCTGCTTGAATTTTGCTACTCCCTCAATTTTCTCTTATTGCCTGGAGCAACATTTTCCTCAAACAGCTGAAAAAGGTCTTTCCACTCATCATTTCACAATACAAGTGGAGGAAGACAGACAGGACAACTGTGTTCTGTTGTCAGAAGAAGGCACTTCTTGAGTAACTGAGTAATTTGGCAAGACAACTACCAATTTTTAAGTGCAGGGAACCAGTTTGTCTACACTCCCCTGCCCTACTTCACACTGTCAATAAAGTCACTACTTTCAGGGTTAAAGAAAAAGTTTCCATTAGAAATCACATCATTGAAAAGAGAGTATAGGAAGAGCTGCTCCACGATAAGAAGAATCAAGTCCTGCTTTTTCAAAATGCACAGGTGTAAATATCTTGAAAACTTGACTGTACAGTGCAACAAATCTGATCAAAATTACATGAAGCACGATAATAAGAGAGGAGAGGGTGGCTATACCATGCTGAGAATATATTTAATGATAGCTAAAAGGGAAGAGGTATGATGTGAAAATGGCTGAATAATGGTTGACAAAGATGACTAAACTGAACACGTGAAACAGAGCATCTTGTTGGATGCAGAGAAGTCTTCTGAGCAAACTGACCAAAATGCATACGAGGTCTTACGAAAAAAAGAAATGGGAGAGACAAAGTAAACACTGCACTTGAAACGCAGCAGACAAGAACAAAGGAGCAAGCCCCAGGAGAAGGCAGCATCTTAGAAGACAGCACAGATAATGATGCTGCTGGAAAGCATGCAGAAGACAGTCTCTCGGAGAATCTGAGAACTATTACTCTACTACACAAACAAGGTGATAATGGAGGCCTGAGAAAGCACAGCATTTACAGACAATAAGTCTGTTGTCTACAAAGTTTTTACCAAAGTAAGTGAGGGTAAAAAAAAGAGGTCCTCACTAAGGCAAAACTTTGTAAAGTCTGATTTAGTTGAAATACTTACCAATAACCTACTTGTTCCTGCAGAAATAGAGGTAGCAGTGACAAAAAAAAAAGGGGAAAACCAATCAATGACAAAAAAGTCAGAGTACAAAAGAAAAAGATTACAACTGGGAAGAATATACATAAGTAAAATGTTAAATTATTATGTGAGGTGTTCCCAGGAGTTTATATATTAATTCTAAGCATAATAATGATTCATTTTTTGACAGCAACATTAACTTATATTCCAAAACTACTTATTACTACATTTATTACTCAGTGTAACAGGAAAATTTTACCTATTACAGTTTCAAGAAAGTCAAGAACAAAGGTTTCAACGCATACTTGTTTTCTTGTGCTTTTCATCTATTTTTTCAGCACACATAAAATAATTTTTATTACTTAAGCACAACAGCAGATTTTCCTGTATTATTATACTCTGTATTTTCCCCCTTTATCTTTCCAAAACAGCAGTCCTCTATAGATGACAGCATTTATCAATTCAGCAGAGAAATATCTAACCAATGTACTCATTTACTTTCCTTCACTTGAAACTGGTGAGAGTTGAGTAAGTAGGGCTGGGTGGTTGGTTATCTGGATTTGTTGTGGGGAGGTTGTTTTGGGGTTTTGGAGGCGGGTTTTTTGTTTTTTGCTTACTTGTCTTGGTTTTTTTCCAGAGTAGAAGTATGATTTATGAAAAAGAATTGAACTTATTAGAAAAGTCTAGGCTTAAAAATACCATTCATTGTCAGAACAATTTTGTTTAAGGATTAACTTTTTATTTAAAAGTACTGACATCTTTGCTTACCCTAAAGCAGCCTTTTGTTCTTAAATGGAAAATTCAGCTAAGAGAATTCACTCTACATTGACCCATCTATTCTTCCAACTTGGAGAATATTTACCTTAATGTATGGACTATTGGCCAAACTCGGGTGTTGGATCATAAGAAGCCAGACATTTAACATAATTAAAGAGAATATTACAAAATGGGGAGAGGTCCAAGGGTTGGTTACAAAACATGTTAATTTCAAAAGTGTACACTGGAATGAGACCATTCAATTCATCAGTATTAACATAACTTAAGTGTTTAACATGAATAACATACAAATTTTGGGAAAATGTGTTTTGAGAAAATGTGTTGCTGAAGTTTCAGTAACACATATCCATGTAATGTAACCACTAGTTTTGCAAAAGTTCCTATGTCTAAGACAGAACCTTTTAAGAACATTTGGGAATGTACCATTGTGAAGAAAGCATCCAAAATGCCAAATAAGAGGAACAGTAAAGAAGATGCATAATTGGTTCAGAAAAAGACAGAACTGAACTCAAAAAGATATAACCCCTCCCAACTATTGTCAGTAAAAAGTGAAGAAAAGCTATTGAGTTACATGCTTTAAACGTATCAATGAGAGATTTGTCTATATTTAGTCTTTCACCTCTATTAAGAGAGTACACAGCACCCATAACATATTCTGCAAAATCTTCCAGAACATCCATAAATCACAAACCAACCAAACTTTCAAATTATATGTTACACCACTGCTACCACAGCAACTAAGGCAGAAATGTAATTCTTGCTTTTTCACGGCTAAGATGTCACCATTTGAACAAACTGTTCTTATTTTCTGCATCACTCGTATTTTAAATATCTTTTGTAAGGAATGCTACTGAGCATTTCCTATTTTTTTTTTTTTTTCTCTATACAACAGCTGCATTGGTCTATCAGTCAAACTGTTGAGAAATTTGATTAGTTACCCATTTTAAACATCTGTGTGTAGAAGAGAAACATATTGTTTACATTAGCCAGATCATGCTAATAAGATGCACATATGCATGCCTACACACACACAGAGCATAGACGGTAAATAAGTTTTAACAGGGATCCACAGTTGGAAAAAAAATAGATCAAATAGTAGTTTGACTTTTCAGCAATTTGAAAAAATGACACAGTAACTCAAATGTTTTTACTTATCTAATTACACCCTTCATGTAGAGTGTTACATGCTTTCATTGCTTTACTCCTCCATAAGGCTATTGAAGGTTAAGAGAACCTACAACTATTTAAGAGGTATGGTTTTTCTCTTCATCGTTCAAAGACAATCATGACCTGTCCTTTGATAAACATAAGCAATACTCATAAAAAAAAAGGAGACACTGTCTTGAGCTTGAAAACTGAGATAGCATGCAACTGATGAATGAATGCTAATGAATTATACTTTAATAAGAAAGGTTGTTGGGGTTTGTGGTTTTTGTTTTGTTCTTTTTTACAAGTGATTAAGGAGCAATCATAGCTAGTATTCCTGTTTCAGGAATGTCCTTACTAGATCAGAACTACAGCATGCCAAGAGGTACAAATATGGTTTGTTCACATATATGTATTAGTCCCTCCTCCAAAGAGCTGACACTCCAAAATAGACAAGCATAAGCAATGGTTACAATGAGAGCAATGTCTCCATTATATACTTCAGAAAGGCAGTAAGAAACTAGTCCTAACTTACATGGAAAGTCAAACAAGTCTCCTAAGTCTCTGGCTGCCACCTTATATAAAAATGCCTATTTGCCCACAATGACATCGAGACAAGGGTCACATAAAAAGTAAATCAGTGACATAAATTTGCTCCACCTTTTTATGAAGCACTCCCTTCTTAACCATCACCTCACCTAATGAGTTAGCAAAGCTCTACCACAGGTCCCTAAATCCAGTGAGTGAGCAGTTTAAACATAAACAATAAAATGCTCAGTGAAAAAAAGTTTCATGTTTTGAAAGAATTAAAAAGCTCTTTAGAACAGTTCTTGATGGCAGCATAAAGAATGCCAGAGTTTGAGCCTGCACTCCTCCCAACCTATTTACATGTTCATCCCTTCACCTTCCTTCTCTGCTGTATTAGCCAATTTGGAGACTGACAAGATCAAAACAGCAGCTAGAGTGCAAAGACCAATAAGGTGCATCCAAATAAACCCTTCCATGACATAAAATACTCCAAACAAACAGTTAAAAAAACCCCATGCTGAAAAACTGTGGACTTACAGAACAGGAGACAAGCTAATGAAAGATGCACCCCAAATGTGTATTATATACATACTTTAGCAGCAAACAACTTACTTACAGAAAAAACCTTCCACAACACACATTAAATAACTCAACATTTGAGCTTTAATTTTCTTCAGAGAGGCACTCATAAATTATTTTTTAATGCCTCCCACACTTTAGACATCTAAAGCCCTGAGGTAGACTACTTAGGACGACTACTACTACTACCCCGATGTCAAAATAATTAGAGACACAGATTTACATCTGTTTCCCCATTGTAGCCTTTCATTCTAGGTTGAAAATCGTAGCTTTCTAAAATATTCTGTGAAGGAAACAATAGTTCTCAAAAGGCACTTTTACTTAAGCAAACCATTCCCCAAACAAGAAAGATTTCACACTGCTAAGTGTTCAGGCACTGAATTGTCACATTGTTAATTGTAACACTTAACATAATTTATAGGCATTTTTCTTTTTCAAATTAAATCTTCTCCTTCATCTAAGAGGAGCATTAATACCTCAAAAAGACTTCTGTTTCAGTAGACAGGAGATGTACTTTCAATGTCTTATGAAATAAAAATCCCCATGATAGTCTTGAAGTATAAATCTTTCACACTTAAACTGTTACCATTTTTCTAAAAGGCCTTCTTATTCTGGATTTTAGGAGAGGTAAAAGGAGCTGTTTCCCACATCAACACAAGATTAAATCCACTCCTTTTATTGTGGAAGAAGCCCTCAGAAGGCAAGTAAGTCCACTGCACACAGGTGAGTGTAAGAGCAACTGTGATAAATTTCCACAGTACAGCCACACACAAAATAGTGAGATTAAGCCAAATGAAAGTCATGAGCTCTGGTGAAAAGACAGACTTGTTCCAGTTCTTCCATAGCAAACTCTATCCATATTAAAGACTTCTGAGAAGTCATAGGCATGTAAAGGACAGCCTCTGCCTCCAGGCTTTGTGCGTTTATCAAGTAACTTTTTTAAAGCTTGCCTTTAACTACCATTTTTGGGAATGCTCAATAAAAGCTCCTAAGGGAAGCCTGGCATTCCCGCCAGTCATCACAAAAGCATACTCTTCTCTCTAGAGGAGGTCTTGCCATACCCGTTCTTTACAGCAGTTGTATCAGATCAGAGATCAGTAAATCAAGAGATGTGCCACTAAGAGAAACCTATTTTTATTAGTTTTTTCCCTTGAAATGAAGCAATACTCAGTACAATTTAGGGCTTTGAGCAGTGCAAATGCCGTTTAAACCACTAAACTTACATCTCTGCTTTCCAGAACTGTGTAGACATTGCACCATTTATTCTATTAATCCTGTAACCTACAACAGCAGTTTCTGGTCTGGAAGACATCTCTGCAGGGCAGTGGGCATGCTACAGAAACTAACATCTCTCTAATCCTTCAGGGAGTTCCTCCAGCTCCAGGTTGAAAAATGAGTGAATGCTGAACTTGTTCTGTGAACAGAAGACTTCAGCCTGAGACACTCTCTGTCAGGTACCTTGCACAGAGCATGTGGTAGGACAGACTGAAATTCTGCTCCTGGTGTAAAACTGGTGCTTAGCTAAAACTACATCAGAACTGTCCAGAAGCTGGCCTAAGAGGAAAAAATAGATGCTGCTGGAAGGGTTATGTCATATACGGGAGTATAATTCTTTTATACATGAGAACACACTTCTGGGTAGAAGTCAAAAACAAGAAAATTGTCCTTCTTCACTATCATGTAAGTAGGCAAATTTTTATTGACATCAGAGATACTCAAAACAACATTGCAAATTAAACTCTTAATTAAGGAAGGACATTCACAGCACTTAACATCTACACAATGACTTCTGGAAGAAAAATAAAAACTTAACTCATTCACCAGGTTTCTACCTGCAATAAAATTAATATGGGTTGCACTAAATCTTGAGAAGGACTGATCTTGTTACTCTATCACCTAGTTACTCTAGAGCCATACAGTGACAGCTTCAAGGGGAAACAGTTGATCTAGGCTCAGAACAACTAAATCAAATGTGTGTCAATTCACTGTGGTACTAACCTACAACATAGGTGGGATTATAACTCCTGCAGTACCTTATTGCTCCTCTTGGCCTGGATGTCACAAAGTTGAGGGCAGTGCCATCCACAAAATAAAACAGCAAGCCTTCTGGAAACACTTCCAAATAATAAAAGAATAATACAGTATTCTAATCTATTAGTGTTCTGGCAAGAACATGCATAGACAAACTGGAGTCTTTAAAATCAATTTAGACAAAAATTCTGATCTCAGATGTATTTATATGGACAGCTACAAAGCTGCCTTATTTTTCGTAGACAAATGGCTTGTACACAAGCAATTTACAAAAGATACAAGAACATCGTCTAAAGAACCTGTTATGACAATTTGTATTATCAATTCCTATTCCCTCAGGGACAGTTTTACAGAAAGAAACTGAAAATTAAGCAAGGCAAAAAAAAAACCTTATAGAATTACTAGCTTTTGTCTTGCACAGGCTAATTTGTTAAAGTAGGTTTTAAATTTATTCAATGTAAATGTACCTGGTGGGTTCCACCCCCAACCAAGCAAATACAAATAGCATTTCATTCACTGTCCAATCTCTATATGCTTCTGTAACTATTCAGGGAAAAAACTGTTCTTATATCAAACCTAAGAAATCAGAATAACAAGGAAATAACTTCTAAAATGTGACTTTGATAAAAACCCTTGACTTATAAATAAAATCATGTTATTTATCATTTCTCAAATGAAGCAGAATTAAGAGAAGGGAAAAAAAATAATATTGAAGGGTAGAATGCAGCCCTGGAAATCACCCAACAACTTGCCATAGTTCCCAGATATACGGCAGGGGTCCAACCTAAACAAAGCAAAGTTACCCATAACTTAGGGACAAGTGGTTTGGAAACACATCTTTTCCAGGACACTAAGAAAACTCTAATATTCATTTTGTTTAATGATGGATTTCCATTTTTCATTTAGAAAATACACTCCAACAATTGAAATAGCAAAACCAGGTTATTTTCTTTTCTTCCTGAAATTCACCTTATTTCTTCCAGTAGGGAGGGAGTGCACAAAATGCACATAGGTTCCTTTTTTATTTCTTTAGTAGCAAACTGAATAAAGCTACCAATGTTCTTATAGAACCTGATGTAATGATATAGTAGTATACCAAAAGGTCTTCATAATAAAAAGGAATTAATATTTACTTAAGATTCCCACCCCTAAGGCAAATCCTGCAAGACACAGCTAAAAAGATGACAGTAAGTAGGGGAAAAAAGCAAAAAGCACATACTACCTTAAATAAACTGCACTTAACAATATAAAAAAAACTATTCAAACCACATAGCTCTCTGCAGCAGAGTCATAAAAAGAAAGGAAAAAGGTCACTAAAGTATTTACAAAACTTGTTTTCACACAGGAATCAAAATATTACTGTGTTTTCCATCTTGGCTTTGAAAGCCATTAGGTGAAATTAATTATTCACATGTTTTGTTCTTTTTCCTCCAAACACAAGATAGATCTTGTCTTGTTACCGCAGCATTACTGGATGCAGAGCTATCCCTTTTCAAAAGTAAATATTTCAGAATACCACCTTGTAGATTTTATCCTCTTGTCAAGAAAAACTAATATTATTTCAAAAGGTTAATCTTTCAGTGAGCCTCCTACTGCTCAAGGCATCTTTCTAACACTAACTCAAAACATATCTGAAGTTTTTCCAGGCTTTTAAACATTTAAGGTCAAATACTTTAATCCTTTCTTTTTAAAACAGTGGTGTCACGGACTGTCAAACAGACGGTGTGAGAACAGCAAGGATCTGCATAATTTGCTTATTCTTTTCTACTTCCACTTACTATAAGGAACCAGGCAGGGAAGTCCAGTTGAAACCACAAGCCTAACAAAACTTTCAGCAGAAAATGAGAACTAGCTCCAGAAAGTCCTTAAACCACGTGAAAAACAAACAACAGAGATGAAACTAAGAACAAGGAAGCTGGTTTAGCAATGTTTTGGAAAGCTGTGACAAGAAACCTATTTTCTAAGATAAAAGTGAACAAGTAGATGGAGACTGTACTTCTGATAGATAGATAGATAGATAGATAGATATTTTTAAAAGAGGGGAAAAAAAGAACTGCGGGCCTATGAGTTAAATTTGGAAAGAAATACAAAGAAGAGCCTTCCAGGGAAGTGTACCTGGTCTGCCCTCAAGGCTGTAAAAGCTGCTTTCTGCACCACAGGGCACTGGGGCAAATGAGAGTCTATCACGAACTCTTGGTATTCTAAATAGGATTCAGTAGCCCAGCCAGACAGGTTTGGGCCCGAATGGCACCGAGAGTCCCTGTGATGTGCTGTGGTTCACCTGCGGGCTACAGAAGCCGGAGCCCCCATGCCGCGGGCGGCCGGAGCACCTGGAGGGGAGCGGCCGCCGGGACGAGGCTCTCCCTGAGCTGTCCAGGGCGCGGGTGCTGAACAGGTTCTGCCCGGGGAGGGACTCGCCTCGCTGGCTTCTCCTCTCATTGGCTTCCACAGAGCGGGGGTATTCATCCCAAACAATTTATCCTTGATTACCAGTCTTTTTATACTCCTGTTATCAAGTGCAGTTAGCCAAATACCACAAGAATGACACAAACATATTCATACACGAGGTCTGTCTTCTGCAGCCAGGCCAGGATCAAGCCCTTTAAGTTTTTACTCTCAGCCTTAGGCTGAGATTCGTGGCTTAAACGCACAAAGATAAAAATCTCAGTTTGTGTACGAGGATGATGAGGTATACGCAAGTGTAAGAAAAACCTTGAAATTCCCCTCTATTTACACAGCACTAGTGCCAATTTGTATAAACAGTCACAATGGTACTTTTGTCTGTGTTATGGAAACGTTTTTTTACAGCCCAAAGAGCTGCTTTTAGTTTTAAAGAATAATTGCTGCTGGCTTTCTTGTTTATACAAGAAGCAGCAGCTTCAAGTTTACTAGCTAACATAAACAGTAACACTAGATAACTCTATACACAAGCCTGTTTTCAGTGAATTCTCTTATCAATCTATCCTCCTCAATCTGGCTAGGCAGGCAGCCACTGACAGAAACAAACAACCTATGTTTTTAAATACAGTTACTTTATTGTTAAATGTTGTCTTCTTCATTACCACCCTGATCCCTTTTTGTCAGATACATGTAGCAAATTAGAGCTTTCTACAAGCCTAATTCAAAGTAAGCGTCTATAAAAACTGAGAGATACTAAGTGCAATAAATGTCCTTTCAGTTACATTTCAAGGCTGCATGCATCATTGAAACTGTAGCTAATAGCTAGCAAGAGTAAAGTACAATTAGAAAGGAAAAAAAGAGCCCTTCGTGATTGTAATGAAAAAAGAGCTGTTAAAAAAATGCGTTAGTTGCCAATTTCTGCATTCAAAATTTGAAATCAGTTGCAAAACAGTAAGAGTAATTTTCTTATTAGGAATTTTTCCAATGTAAAATTAGTTGTCAAAATCAAGTACCAGCGAAATTATATGGTTTTCCATTAAGAAATTAAGAAAGAATAAACGTCATCTGCTCAGAATGGTCTAAACCCAGCTGATCCCATATTCCAGTGCTGGCAGGAACCCCAAGGTCTCTTCACGTGCTATGAACATCAGAGACTTGTGCCCACACATCACTCATTAGAATTAAATCTGTCCTTACAAGTCCTTTTACATGAAGGTTTCGGAGAAAAGTCACTGTATGTATAATAACCTAAATATAATAATGAATTTTTTTAAATGATGAATTATTTTCCAAAACGCTCCGTGAGAAAAAAAAAAGTAATGTTTAAGTATTGCATACAACAACTGACTGAAATAGCTGACAAAGTATCTTTCCTCTCTACTTACCTCTCTGTGTGCAAGTACTGGTGGTGATACTTGTAGTCCTCAGCTAAGGGGTTCAATTGCCATAGTATTCTCTGACTTCCAGGGTTAGGAAAGCACCACTAAAATTTGCTTACAATTTATGAGTTTCTGTAGAGGGCTATAAATCTAACAGTTTAAGAGCATGAATACTGAGATGGCAGAAAGAGCTCCTTCCCTTTCAGCAGAGGAAGAAATCCTTGTCAGTTATAGACGACAATTCCTGACAAATGGGATTATGCCCTTCAAGGTAGATGTGTGAGCAAACAAAAAGTTCTGCACGAGCAAGACTCACTGACTGGAGTAAAGCTGTCCTCATAGTGTTTTAGCTGTACCAATTGCTAAAAAACATGGTACCTAGTGCATTTATCATCATTGCCTGAAGGAGCATGAGGCTTAGTATGTCAGAGAGAAATTACACTAGGGAAAATACAAGAAAAATAAGGTCCTGTGTCTTGAGGCTTTTCTTCCTTTCCTATTTCTATCTGAAATTTCACATGTCTGAAATCAAATTACAAGTGTGTAATTTTGTAAATTTACAAATCCTTAAGGTATAAACAGAAAACCAATAGGATTAGGATTTAATATGTTGACATTTAAGTTCCAGGCTATAGTGCCTTGTGCTAAAGGTACAGCCTATTTACATGGTTAGGTCTTTGAGGGAGCAAGTTTAATCCATTTTAACTCATATGTGCTTCAAAACACTGCTAACGAAGAGCAAAATTTACATCACAGTTTTCAAGTTTGGGGAAATGCAAGTTTAAAAAATTGGAATTCAAGAAAATACCTATAAATGGATACCCTAAAATAAATAATTTAATCAAAATGTCCTCTTCTCTTAGATACAGAACTGAATATCTATTTCAGTATGTTTTTCTTTGGTGTTATTCCTTCATTAATACTACAGGTATACAATTGCTAGATAAAACTAGAAAATTAAAGCTAAAATGCAAAGTATATATAATACCCTAAATTATGTCTTTCAAGAAAAGAAAATAAACAACTCCAAAACTCAAACACTGGTTTTCTTTTAAAATGTGAGTATTTTTAAGATCCAGCTAAATCAGTATTTCTGCATATTTATTTTTGTTTTCAATAGCACTACAGTTACTAATAAAGGTGTTGCAAGTAAGATGACTCATCCACACAGAAAACAGCAAAAGGGCAGAGAAAAGGAAGAAAGAAGGAGAGGCTCTCAATAAGTGACAAAGAGCTCTGGTGTCACAGGACCATAGCTTAAGAGATTAGAAAACAATTGTATCAGCATGGATATCCCTGCATCCCGATTCCCCCTAAGTAAGAATGTAACGAACACCACCATTCCATACAGACCTTTCCTGCTCTGTTGCTTACAAATTTAGCATCCTTGCCAGGTGATTTCTTTTGAGGTTAACATTTCCTCGGGTGCTTACATTTTTCACTTATTTTAATTGTGCATCTTTGTGAATAGTGTCGGGCCAGCAACATATTGAATACAAACATCTGTTTTTAAACATATTTCAAAGACTGCTTGCATGCTACAGCTAACAAAGTTTTAGGCTGCCGTGGGACACAGCTATTTAACAGCCCAGAGACAGTGCAAATCCATGATGGAACAATAAAGAAAAACAGGAGTCCCTAGAGGTGTATCTTATAACCAGGATTTTGCAGCACTTTGGAAAATACAGGGGGTATTGGCTAGCTGTAGTTTTGACTACTGGCTAAATAATTCTTTTAAAAACTTGTTAAATATTTGCCCTTTTAACTTGTTTGTTCAAGCATCAGAGAAAAATATTTCAAGGCCCTTTGCTGTGGTCCTTGCTTCTAGAATAATAAAAATTCATTTCTGCTATTTCTTTCAACTCCTGGCAAAAATTATACTCTGAATAGTCTTTATCAATGCTAAGTATGCCTTGCCTTATATTTGTTGCAACAGACATGGCAGCCTTTCTCCGTACTTGCTTATGTATGGCTAGCCAATCCCTAAAAGAGACTCAACACTGTCCAGGATTTAAAAATTAGAATGCTTCTGACAACCACTCCATGACCTCAGATTCCATGACCACATAAATCTGTGTGGACAGGAGCAATCTCAACACTGCTGTCAGTCCAAGCAGTCTTCAGAGAGCTTAATTCCAGCTCACTTTTCATAAATTAATGGATTTCCTCAATGTATTAAATGGTTTAATGTCAAGAAATTACATAATCCAAGTTTACAATGCTTTTAAACATTTCTTCTAAACAAAGCTTTAAAGCAAAATGTACAATCATTAATACATGGAAAAGGTTGGTTGCCTGCACACCTGTAGAGAGAAGTCCCATATACCAGCCCAGCCCACTAGGAGGAACTTTTGCCCTCCAGCTCCAAATGTGTTCATCGTTTCCTTTGACTTCATCAGCTGAACACAACTGTGCGCTTTACGACTGTAGAGGCCAAGTGGAGACACAAAGAGAATAACCTGGGCTGAACACGTCATCCATCCCCCCTCCTTGCACAATGTAAAACACATTATTTGCATTAGCTTTCTTATCCCTTTGTTTGCAGCAAAACTAGTCCAACGTTTCCAAGGAACACTTCCTCCACTCCCTAGTTTTATGCTGTCACTGGATCTCGATCTTATCAAGTGCATGAAAACGAGTTTATTTTGGTACACTGTTTATTATGCTAGCAATGGCATCTGTATTTCCTCCAAACCAGAAGCTATTTCAGTACTGTCTTTTATTTCAATAGTATTTTCAACATGTCATTTTTTCACATCCATGGTTATGAAGAAGCTCAGTATCATATGTCTTTGAAAACTTTATCACTTACAAAGCACACAAATTCACAGATATGGCACACTGGGATATAAACTAATCCAATAGCCAAGCTGTGGCAAACATGCATTACTCTTCAGTTAATTTTAATTGTATTTCAGTCCCTAAGAAGCGAGGCAATGCCTGTACACTTGTCATCTAGTATCTTAATATTAGATATCTAGTATGCAAATGTTAGGACAGCCAAATTAGATATTCAAAGGGTGTTTCTTGGATAGCATGCAGTCCTTTTACATATGTAAATTTCATGCTGTTTCCATTCATGTGCTGTTCTAGATCATTTCTCTTCAGCCAGCAGTGGCTTTATAGCACTATTGCATGAGTGGAGAAAGTATTTTATTTCTTTACACAGCACCTTAAAAATATAGCAGTAGTTTTACAATTACATTTTATTATTTTGGAATTGCAATTTGTTGATAGATTGCTAGAGCTTTAACAAAAAAATCAGGTTGTCTTTGCTGTGCTTTGTACTCAGGCAACCAGTCTACCTGTCATTCATTGAGTAATACTCCCAATATAAAAATAAAACAAATATCTATCCCAAGTGATCTGACTGTCTCTAACAACTACACCCACATGGCTAAGAGAGTGGAAACAAACCCTAAAACTCGAACACTCAAACCAGCTCTAATTTACAATTGAGGTTGAAAAAAATCACAGCATTGAAAAATCCGAAGGAAAGTTGCATAGCTAACCCTGTATTTGGGCACGTCACACCTGAACTCAGTCATACCACCTTTTAGAAAACTTCATCCCAATCAGCTGTGAAGATGAATGATTCATATCCAGTGCAAGACATTATAGGAGCCCTGAGCCACTCATAGACATGGAAACTATGTCTTCCAATATTCAGAACACAGGTGTGTGATTTTAAACTCATTCTTCCCAAAGGACAACAACACACACAAGAAAATGGACAGCAAATTCTCAAGTCTGGCATCTTATGCTACTTCAGTCATTCTTGCTGATGCAGCAAAGACAGTGAGAAGAAAGAGAACTGCCTCAGAGTGAAAGCAAAGCAGTTAAATGACCACAGAGAACCACATTTTACTATTTTCACTGTTCTTTATGTTTGATTGTCCACCACTATCTCTCTGACATTTGCTTAACTGATGATGCTCTGATCTATTTGGTAGAGCCACAGCATTTTCTCAAGAGAAGCAAGATTTTTTTCCCCAAACCGGAACTTCTATCCATATTCACATTGAAGAATAATAAAGGAGGAGTGATGTTCTTCATTCTTGTCCTGGGTTGCAGTGTATTCTATTACCATCCCCATCAGCTGTTGAAATCAGGTGGGGCAGTGTTTCCTTGCCTCCTCCCCCCAGACTATCTTTCTGTTAATTGCCCATCATTGTCCTGCCGCCTGACTCAGAGATAACTCCCTCCGGACTATCTTCTGTTAATGAGCCTAATCAACACTCTGCCTCATGACTCGTTACCCCATTGTGAGATGCTCCACCCAGAGGGAGGAACCAAGCATCCCATCGTGGATATAAGCTGAGGCTGAACACCAGAGACACTGGCTTCCCACTGGATTTCCAGAGGACAGGAGCTACACAGCCACCACTGGACTTCCTGAGGAAGAGCAAACTGTTTTACTACAGGATCACTGCTTCAGAGGACTGCAGCCACCATTCTACCAGACTGCTACCACCACCCTGCCTAACAGGGTGTCAGGTTGTACCTTGACTCTGTCAGTTTGACAGTGTTTTTCTTTTACCTTTTTTTCCCTTTTTTCTTTAATTTCCATTAAATTGTTTTTCTGACTTGGTGCCTCCCACTGGTTTGTTTTCAAACTAGTACAATTCTACAATAAGTAAAACTTCTGATAGCTGCAGGAAATCAGGATTCAAAGTAACATGATTTTCAGGGAACTATCTAAGATTCTTGACAGGATGACAATCTGCTTTTTAAGTTTTCTGAAAGACTATCACCAGATTGGTCCAGACTTCATTACAAAAAAATTAAGATTCTCAAAATACTGCTTATGTGCTCAGGCAATCTACAGAAAGCACCTCTGAGCAGCTTTTCTTTTGCTGCACATGGAAAACTTCACTTCTGTTAGTGTATGCTATGACAGTTTTTATTTTAGCAGGACAGAACAACTGCATTTAGGTTACACTCAGTACAATTCAGCAAGAACCCATCCTTCAATTTTGTGTCTTCAATACTCAAAGACAAATGCATCTGTATTTTAATAAGATATGGGATCCTCCCCCTTTTGCATTGAGTCCTGTAAGTGCCTTAACTATATTTCAACTCAAGAAATTTTATATACACCTATACTTCAGGGGAAAAAATATCCAGGAGAGTCATAACTAAGCTTCATTTTTTACCAGAGAATAGCCTTTATGGAATATGCTAGTACTGGCATTAAAAAGACTGTAACTTACTAGTATTGACAGTATTCCAGATGCTCAAGTAACCTCCCATATCCAAAAACTCCAACTTTTAAAACCATTATGAAAATGCAATATGGATCAATCTGACATAAGGATTAATTATGGGAGCCCAACTAGGAAGTGTTTTGGAATACCACTAGTTTTAAAAGCCATTTACTGTTAAAATGCTACTAAATAATTGCTTTATGTAAATGACACTTTGTATGGAAAGCCAGACTAATCGTAACAGCTTGTTTCTCCTTGCCATTATTCTTAGGTGAATTTATTATAAGTTACTAGAAGACACGCAAAGTGCATGCCAGATGAGAACTCTGTATTTATAGCACACTAAGTCAGTCAGCAAACAGAATCTTCTAAAAATATCCCCAATGGTATGCAGCACACCCACCCTTTGGAGACTGTGCACAGGCTGCGGTGGTCTGATTTTGAGACAGAGCAGACTAGCAAGAAAACACCCAGCTAGGTCAGTTCCTAAAGACAACTGAGAGTGATAGTCAAACCCCACACACCACTTGGTATTCTGTCTGGCAGGCAGTCAGACACCTTGAGCCCTAGGAGATTTTCCTGCGTGCTTCCTGATCTCTCCAGGTCAATACTATTCAATTTCCATGCAGAAAATAGAAGCATGTCCTGAGTGAAAGGGAGAACCAGCCTCATTCTTTCTATGGCTTACCCTCCCATTTTTGCAAGCACCAGGAATTTGAAGCCTACCAAACAACAGAGGTCAAAGACCTCTGGATGCACACTGAGATATCCTCAGGAAAGTCACAATGATAATTTACAAAGGAAAGCTGGTCTTGGGAACATAGGGACTTGTTTAGGGAATATCTATCCAGATAGTAGACAACAAAAACCACTCTCCTAGATGCTTAAGACATGCAGTTCTGGTTTTACTCAGGTAGTTGTGGTTTTATACAAATTGTTTTCTTTTGATTGGAAAGATGCATTTCTTTAAAGATGCTCCAAAATAGAAACTCAGAGCATTCAAAGATTTCTCACTTTCTTTTCACGGGTTGAACATCTGAAAGAACAACATGCTCCATTAACACAGTAAATGAACACAATCTGTAGAAATGACCATACACCTCTTCTGAAACTAATTAAGCCATTAATGGGCAGTAGACACGCTGCAGAAAAATCTTGAAAATAATATAAAATTGATTGCACACAAATAGCAAGGAAAACCTACCCAAAATTTTTCACAAAATTATTCAAAACTTAAAAGTTTTATGCAAGGCTAAGAGAGCAAATCAAGAACATCCGCATGATGAAGTTTTCCATGAGCAGCTAGCAAGAATAGGGGAGGAGAACTTACCCAAACAGATGCATAGGCAACGTGTTTTAAAGATAGTTTTGAATTTCTAGCAGTGACAAAAGGCTTTTTTTATGAGACAAAGAAATTACTTATGAGGTTGTTGGAGACTAGTCTGCAATTATATGACAGAACATGAGGAGAGACACACTGTCAGAATATCAGGGTTGCATAGGTATTCAAAAGACATCAAATAAGAGGAAGGCCTTTGTTCGAACTGGCACTGCAAAGGTTCAATCAGGTATTATCACTACCTTGATAGCCAAAAGAAATATTTATATATGCCATTACTATTAGGCTGTTTCCTTTTCTTCAGACGGTTAACTATTTACATTTCTCCCACAAATGCAGCGCTGCCATTTTTTATTACTTGGCTTTTCCTTTTGTTTACCAGGCAGGGAAAGGGAAACAAAAAATAAAAGAAGCCCTTCAAAAAAAAGAAGCCTTTCAAAGATCCTCTATCACTCACCTCAGTCTTTACTTCACTGCCCCAAGTTACTCATCACCACAGACACCAGTCTCTAGCTGAAGGAAATGAAAGATGACTCCCAGGGACTTCATGAGCACCGCCCAAAGTCTCAAACAGTCCTTCTTTTAGCTCACTTTGTCCAAACACTTAACATTTGAGACTAAAAGCACTCTCTTGACTGAGCTGGAGCAGGTGGCTGGTGGTGCTGGACTTTTGCTACTTTTTCTTGTCCCCTCCTCAGGAGGGTTTACACATTTGCTGCCAAACCAGGAACTGTATATTGCCCACTGAATGTATGCAGGAACAGAGAAGCCCAACTAAACACCGGAACAGCAAGACCCTGCAAACGGACTGGATTTCTCAAACCCATCAGTCAGAACAGACCTTCTGAGGCTCATTATCAATAGACTTATCCTTCGACTGCTCTCTTACCACAATGGATTTTTCAATTTTTCAATTTTGGTGAAGGGGATGCTAAAGTATTTACAAAATCCTCCATATCTTCAAGGACTGCAAAAGTGACTCTTCTCTCTCGCTTTGGAGTCAACTCACTGGTATAACTGAACACATTTATCCCTTGCCTCCACCAGCCCAGCTCTGTGTTTATGAAGCTACGTGTAAGCATACAGACGTGTCTCTCTCTCAGCTTTCTGACTGGTCTCCATTTTAACCTTCTTCTACAATCAGCAGACTTCAGTGAGCCTCTCATTTTTCCAAAGTGGATAAACATGGATATGATTGCCTTTCACTGGCACAACCAAGTGAACAGAAATAAATCAAAACACCCAAGCAGAGACACCTCCTTTGCTTTCACTGTTCTGCACCTTCTAGGACCTATGAACAGCAACAGCAAAACTATCTGTAAAAGCATATGGAATTGGGGTTTTTTGTGATTGCAACAGCAAATAGCAGTTTTATCAAACTCTAAAAAGGCAGAATTTTAATGGAAAAGGTATAGCTTTTAGTATTCTAAATCTTTCCACTCTTTCCTCATTCTGAATGGTTAGGAAGCAATTTAGAGAAATACATATTGTATCAAAGATTCAGTGGCCTTCCTCAAACATTAAAAAAAAAAATCCATCTGCCAGGAAGAGATGATATGTCAAGTGGTACCAGGGCATACAGGCTGAAAATACAATAATAAGTTTCACTGCTTCTAACATGATTTACACAGACAGGATATCCCAACAGTCCCACTGCAAGGAACACTTCCCAAAGTTTCGTGAGTTTCGTGATTTCTCAAAGCAATAATGCATGTGTCATACTGGAAGAGAAGGGCAAGGAAGTGATCAAAGGACAGTTATACTCCCCTCCAAAAAAGGTGCGAGAAAGATGAAGAGAACCTCAAAAATCTATCCAAATGTACCATATAACTAAACAGATCTGATGAGAAACAAAACAAGATGTGGTCTTCTAGGCAGTTTGAGAGACTTTTAAAAAACTCTTCGTAAAAATTCACATCATTCTTCTACAGTTATCTGCTTCCCACAAACCAACTAGGAATTCAGGTTATAACCTCAGGCTTTCATAAACTTTCTTTTATAGAATGAAGAATTCATTCATTACTTCTACCAGCTATTATTACAAACAGATGCTACTATAATATACCTGTAAGGTTCTACCCATACTGTGTTATGTACATTCAGTAGCTGGTGATAAATGCTGCATTGTAAAATACTTCATAAAAGAAGTCTGATCATTATTTGGCTTAAGAAGAATGTAACAAACTTCCTTCTCCTAATAAAGTTGAACAGATGCAACTTAATCTCCAAATCACTACTCCAAATCTTGACATAGGCATGAAGGCTGTTAACAGCTGTCTGATAACACTATATATTTAAAAATCTATTTTAAAAAAAACATATAAAATTGTATATGACCATATACAACACAAACTGAGATTTTGTATAATTCCTGTACAGTCTCTGCTCAATCATCTTGAATGAAGAACTGATGAGGAAATTTTAAAAACTCAGTATGTTTGAGTTTCTGCTATCTTCAGTTGAACTTTTATATATCATTCCTTAAGAGACTCTTAGTGACAAAACAAAACAAAAAACAGTTTAAAGGCATTATTGTTGTCTTGTAACAACATTCCCAAATTTGAACACCAGAAGGATACTTATACTAGTGTTTCTGCCAGTAATTCTCCCAGTTATGACCACCAAAAAAAAGGAACATAAACATGAAGAGGGCTCTGAGGAGCTGTCAACATTTTAAGCGATGGAAGTAACACATCGGCAGTTACCCAAAGCAAAGACCATTCCAAAAGCCCATTTTTATCTGAACCAATTGCATCACTGACAAAAACAAGCTATACTGTAACTACAGTGGTAGCTTTGCTGCAGTGCTGATAAATATGTAATGGCTAAAAACACAGTGGAAAAACTAACGTGAATCTGGTCCCATGGTCCTCAGGGCCAACTCTTCTACACATAACAGAAGGTAAGAACATTTACTTTGGGGCTGTAAGAGAGGGGAAGTCCCATTCACTGAGGAACAGAGCAGGGAAACTACTGGTCAAAATTCCTGATAAGTGTTATCACGTTAAAGGAAGCTGGAACTTGGCACTGTGTTGCAAGAAAGCTCTTGAATGTCATGCACAGGTTTGGCCTCTCTGCATCTGGGAGTGCCGTAAGATCTTATGGAATTTGGGTCTCACTCTACTTAATGCCCTAAGCCTACTTCAGGCATGCTCACAGCACAAAGTTAAACATGCATAGATTTTTTTTTTTTTTGGTGAGACCAAGGCCCTGATTATTGAATTGAACTCCCCCTGAGATGATACAAAGCTACATAGCAGTATTTACTTCACTGTATGTTGTTCATAGAAGTGCCTTAGCCTGAGGTCAGATAGGAACACAAGACCTTCACAGTCAGGAAAGGCTGTCAGTACTACAGTTCCTACTAAAGGAACATAGGCAATAACTGAACATACTTTAACATCATTTTTATATTCTCATTCAAATGGTGTATTAACAAGCTTAGTATAGATTTAAGCATGTTACATCAGAGGGTTAATATTTGTACATTACTTCAGCATGCAAAACAGCTCAGTAAAAGTGACAATAGAGTGTAATTCACTAATGGCAAATTAATTACAGTAATTTAACAAATGCAACGCCCACGTGTCACTGACTGACGAAGCCAAGCGGTATGCCTAAAAACATAAATAGCTGGAGATTCGGTTCAACTTACAGAAGTTATTCTTGTTCTTCTTTTTTATTTTAATTTTCACAGAATTGCTATGCTAATTCTCACAATTAATTTTGGCAGTTTTCAGGATAAAAAGAAACAATTCAGCTAATTAGCAAATTACAAAACAAGGGAGGGGACTTCAAACATGCTCAAGCTCCACAAGATAAATGCCAGACACCACACCTAGACAAGCTTGAGCTAGCTACCATCAGGACAAAAACAATGCTTCAAGTTATTTTTCAGAATACTGATGCCATTAATGTACAATCTCCAGTTGGGCTACTTTTTCCAAGCATGTAGTTATTACAAGGAATCAAGAAAACACAAAGCATGCAACTAGAGAAGGATGGCAACACTGAGTGGGATGTGGAGTAACATATCATTAATATCACAAAATATTTAAATTGAAAGAAAGAATAATGCTTGAAGTGAGGCCTCCTTCACAGGTGTTGCAGTATTACGATTAAGCAGTTATTCATCCCACTAAGATACACTGTTCTTATGTGGTCACAAGATAGTGGTGAATCCATTTGCTTCTTCATTAGAAATCTTACTCTATCTTGAAACTTGCCGGTTATACTCCTAACATAAGGCAAATCCTTATTTATTAGTGAGGAGATGAAGACTGTACCCCTCCTGGCACTTCTCCTGCACTGGTAAAAGCAACAAGCTTTGCATCACTCCAAGGACAAAATACAGTGTTGTACAGGAGTCAAAAAATTACTACATGCCATAGAAAAGTAGGATCAAATTCAGAGTTATTCTGAAGACACCTTCATGCACCTGAATACAACTTCCTAGGTCACTGATCCTCATCACTTCATTTACATTTAATCCACTCCCTCCTGGCACTAAGGCAAGTTGCAGTACAATGTTTAGCAAGGAGGGGGGAAAGAAAGTTTCACCTTCAAGCAACAGTTGGCTACACATCGTAATGATTCCCCTGTGCTTAGCACGAGCTGTACGATACTCCATGATAGCACATCCTTTCATCACTAAAAGAAATACATGCACCTTCTTCCCCTTCAAGCTACTTTTGATGGTGTAATGAGTATGCTTGCAACAAAGCACTCCTGTCGAGCAGCTTGGTACTATGAGAATAGTTATGTTTTCTTCCTTACAGGAAAACATTATTTTAGTATAATAGGGTTTGACAACTTTCTGTTAATGTTCAACCGCGGGGACGAGGCAGTTTTAGATATAGGAAGTAACAGCTATGCTGTCTTGAGGTCAACACGCCAGAGGCGACAGGCCATGTGACAGAAACCTCATGTACCCTGCGAGGGTCAGGCTGCAGACAGTTCTGCTTTGGTTAAAAACTGGGTGAATTACAGAAAGCAAGAAAGCCAACCTGCTACAAGTAGTAGTCACAAATGGATTAATAAGAATACAGAAACGTAGACACTTGACATTAGCCTCTTCTTTCCCCCCCCAAAAAAAAGCTTTGGGGTATTAAGTATGTGTGTGTATATAAATATATATGTATTTAAAATATCAAATGAAGAACACATCCATTAAAAAATAAAACTTGCACATTGTTCGACCTATACGAACAGCCCTTAGAATGAGCAATACTTAAAGGAGTCAGCAGCTTTGAAAGCAGCTGACAACTAACAAGATGATTTTTAACTTCAAGTTAAAAAAACACAGGCAGTAAAATGCTCGTCCTATACAGCCCAATTAATCTCGGTAGTGCAAGAGAGACAAAAAAACTACAACCTGCTCCACGTTTTATGTGCTTCTCAAAGGGCCTCAGCTTCCTGGTTATTTTAGAGTTTAGCCGAGTGTTCCTCCTGCCTCAAGAGCACATGTGCCCATCTTTAAGGCTACAGGGTACCGGTGCTGCAAGCCCGTATTCCAGCGGCACGGACAGCTATCCGGCTCTACTCTTAGAGGGGGCATTAACAAAGAAACTTACTTTAACTTCTGTTTTTCTGTACCGACTTTCTGAACAGAGAACCGAGAACTTAGAAAGAGGAACAAGCATCAGCCACACATTAATCAGTGCCTAAAGAGGGGTTTGGTCCGATTTTAGAATAAACGGCGGAGACACATGATCCAATTAAATTCTAATTATGTAAGTAGTAGGCAAGAGTATTTACACAGGCACTGATTACAGCTATTAGAGTCTAAAGTCGCCGGCCGGAGAGGCTCCGCTTCCTCCTCGCCGCTGGGCTCGTTTCATTTCTAACCTCCCCTTTACAGCTCTCCTTACAGACAATAGGAGACGCCGGCTCGAGAGCCCCGTCTCCAAACCCGGACGCCAGCCTGGAGGAGCCGCAGCTCTCCCCAAGTGATGATTCATTACCCGTCCCACCTCGGAGCCGGGAGCCGGGGAAAGACCCCCCCACACCCCATCCCACCGCCTGCAACCCCGGCCCCGCAGCGCCGGAGAGGCAGCGAAACCCTCCCGCCCCGCCAGTGCCCCTTACCTCCGAACAGGTGCGGCGAGAGGTGCGCGGGCAGCGAGCCGATCACTAGCCGGGGCCCGCCGGAGGAGCCGCCGCCGCCGCCGCCCCCCGCGGGCCGCTCCCGGCCGCCCTCCTCCGGGGTGCTGCTGACCGAGTCCTGCGAGCCGTAAGGGCCGCTGCTGTGGGGGATGTTGAAGGCGGACTGCGCTGCCCGGGCCCCGGAGGCCGTGGCCCCCCCCAAGGACCTGCTCCGGGGTGCCGACCCCGCGGCACTCCCCGCCGCCGCTCCTCCGGCCGCCGCGGCCGCCGCGCCGCCGGGAGCAGCGTGAGGCGCCGCCGCCAGGTGCGCGTAGCGCCCGCCGCCGCCTGCCGAGCGCCCGCCGGTCCCGTTAGCGCCGCCGCTGCTGCTGCTGCTCGAGGAAGGCAGATCCCCGCCCGAGTACGCCCGGGTGCGGCCATTGGCGGCGGTGGGGCTGCTCTGCTTCGCGCCCATGGTCCCGCCGCCGCCTGGCGCTGCCCGGTGCCCTTCGCCGCCGCCGCCTTTCCCGCGGCGCCCGGGGGTGGTGGCAGTCCGGCTCCGGCGGGGGCGATCCGAGGCGCGGGTCGCGCCGGGGAGGGGGGAGAGGGAGAGCCGGGGAAGGGGGACGGGTCGCTCTGTGGGTCGGTGTGGAGAGGGGAGAGCCGCCCGCCGGGATCCGGCTCAGCTGGCGGCCCCGGAGCGGCCGCTGCTGGCGGGTCTGGGGCGCCACCATGAGCTGCTCGGGACGGTGCTGGCTCCCGCCGCGCGGCCGCTCGGCCCCGCCGCCGCTGCTGCTGTGCCCGCCGCCGCCGCGACCGCCACCGCCATCCTCGTCCGCCGCCGCTGAGCCCTGTGCGGGGCACCGGCGGCAGCAGCGCCGCCAAGGCCGCTCGCTCGCCCGCGGCGCGCCGTGCCCGTGCTAAGGAGGCGGGAGGGGGCGGTCGCCCCGGCGCAGCCGCTCCTCTACCGTGTCGCCATGCTGGGGGCGGCACCAGCGGGCAGGATGGGGAGCGGTTACGGCGGGCGGGGACCGCCGCCTCGCCTGCCCTCCCCGCGCCCAGCGGGAGACCGGCCCCCGGCGGCGACGGTGCAACGGGCCGGGCCCGCCGGCTCGCCCCGCCTCCCGCGCCGCTCCTCCCGCAAGGTGCGGGGCAGCGCCAGGTGAGGCCAGCGTGTGCTCCGGCCGCGCTCGCCTCGGCAGGGAGGGAGAGTTCCCGCGACGGCTCCGCCGCCGGGACACACGCACGCACACACACGCGAGGGGAACTCGCTGTCCCCTCGCCCGCAGGGGCAGCAACGAAGAGCCAGACTGCCGGCGGCGGAAGGCGAGTGGCCGTGCTTGGGGACGGCCGGCGGCGGCCCCTGCGCCCGCGCTCCCTTCGAGCCCCGGCAGGTGAAGGAGAGGAGCGGCTGCAGCGGCAGGCGGCTCGGCGGGGCGGGCAGGGCCGGGGTGGCGGAGCGGCGGTGCCCTCCTGCCGCGCCGGCGCTCGGTTCTCCGCCACTGCGGCTCCAGCAAACGCCCGGATGCCCGACCTCGGCGCCTGGGGCGGCTCCCAGCTGCCCGCCTGGGCCCCGGCTCGGCGGGGCAGTGGGTGTAAGGGCCGCTTGCCCCCTCGGGAGCTCTCCCGTGTCGGCGACTTCTAACCCGGACGGTTTGTTGCGAGTCTCTCCTCTCCGAGTATGTGGACGTGTGGGGAAGCAGGACAAGGATTACAGTCTCTGACATCTTTGGTTCACAGGTGATACAGGAAAATCCTGTATACCTCAGTCTCTCACTCAAAGTCATGTTTTTTACACGAGGATTAACTAAGATGAAAATTTTATCCCAGTGAATAATACCCATGTGGATAGCAGGCTCAGTTTGCTCATGACAAAACATTTCAGAGACATAAAACTGTTTTGTTCCTTGTTTGATATTGAGTGTCACATACACTGAATTTATATAAACATCATTCCTACAGTCGGTCAACTGAGGAAAACTGCTCTTTTTAATGGATTATTGTCTGCTCTAAAACAGGGTGTGTTACCATGAAGCAGTGCTTCAGAACTCTCCATCATACTGGCTCAGTAGGGATTCCAGCTACATTCCTGTCTATGTCACAATGGCACAGTATCTGAGCTATTTTATAATTAATACAATGAAACTGATCCAAACCTTAATTAAAATACAAAGTATGATGGAGCATTGCATGTACACTTGTGGCATCTTTGATGCTACTCAGATGCGAAAGACCTCCTTTTGCCATCTCTGTTCCAACTGCATGTGATCACGTTCTGGCATCACTGCAGTGCACAGCTGGGTCTGCAAGAGGTACCATCGTTGAGGGTGGCACAGGAGGTTACTAGCCCTAACTTCATTCCAACACCACTTTTCTGGATAGCTGAGACACTCTGTGGGTGCTCTGAACCCCATTTAGAGAATGCTGGTATAAACTGTTTGCCCGCTTCAGCAAGAGGCAATGATTCCACAGCTGTCTCATGAAGAGTCCTTTGTGTGCTGCGTGTTGGGCAGACAGCTGGGGTCGATAATCTGCCGTCCCAAGCTATGTCATCCCCACTTGTGAATTATAAGCTGCAGTCTCTGCTAGTAGTGGTAGATACTCCAAAGTAGATCAATCATGAGCACTTTCTTGTTCAATTCCCTGCAGAAAGAAAATCTGTGTGTCTGGTCTGCCACTGGTTACTTTTTAAATCCTTGTCCAGCCTCAGCCAAATCTCTCAGAGACTTTAGCAGTATAGAAAATAAGTAGTTATGTTGAAGAAAGAGATTGTAATGTTCCCACAGAAAGGAAAGCTACCGTAGGAATTCCTATCCTGCTAGATTCCAGGAATCTGCTTGGGCAAAGGATGTTGCAAACATGACTCATAATTTCTGCTGCTCACAGAATGCCTGTGGCATGTTGAGCCCTATTGGAGCAGGGTTAGAGGGAGCATGCTCAGAGTTTTATGGAGTTTTTAAAATTTCCACTACTGAGTGCTAGTAGAGCTGTTCAGCTGCTGGAATAAACAGCATTTTGAAAATAGTACATTGCTGCACAGTATTACAGTACTTTCTGTATTCTTTTTACAGTGGATTTAAGAATTGAGTAGGTATTAAATACAGATCGTATTTGACTGTGAATAACATTTTATTCAGTTCAGGATTAAATTATAAAGCCTATGGTGGAAAAAAAACCCTATAAAAAAGGCATCCAGTTACTCAGTCTTACAGTCAGAAAATTATATTTAACAGCATAGGATATTTCACAGAAAAGAAATCACAACAACAGGACAGCCTGTGTTCCCCTCCCAGAGAGCATGACTTCTCCCAGTGCAATGTGATTTTCTTTCTTTCTTTTTTTTTTTTTCCTTTGGTAGGCTTCAGTTTTTGTTTTGCATCTAGGACATATTTGCAGTTTTCTCACTATCAAGTGTGAGTCTAAACAAGACACATCTCTCAAATAACATCTACATCTTCAGAAAAAAAAGTGCCACGCCTCTGAGCCAGCTTTCTCCCCTCAATTCTTCCTGGTTTCTCTGAAAAATAGTTGAATAGAAATTTTTCTACGTATGAAAATTCACTTTATATAAGCAACAGTACAGTTAGGTTTTCAAGCTAACATTTCTTCTAACAAATGTCTATTAGCTGTTTAGTCTTGTAGAGGCAAGTACCTGGCACTGTAACCCCCACCCATTTGTTCATTACTACACTCTAGAAGTAGTTTGCATAAAAACTTCATCAGTTACAAGAGAAAGTAACTAGTGATGAGAGGAAGCATTGCAGAGAGAAAATAGAATATCTTGCTGCTGACCATACTTCCACAGATTTCAAGGACTCAGTGGAAAAGCAGATAGTTATATAAAAATTAACTTCTATAGGCCTATATGGGTGAATGCTGCTTTTATTCCTGTAGAAACATATCTAGGGAATCGTATTCATACTTAAATAAGCACAACTTGTTCCTTGTCCAGGATAGTGGGAAAAAAACTGGTTTAGACAAGCAAATATACTCACTATTCTTTGTTATAAGCTGCATACCTCCACTTCAGTTCTGGTTACACCACCTGTCTATCAGCAAACGAAAATAATGAACTTGATTCTTGACCAGTTTCCTTGAATATACCGGGTGGCAGGTGTCTCCTAAGCATAAACAATTATGTGTAAATTCATAATTTTGCACATTTTGGAAAATGTGTGCTGATAAATGGAACAGGGGCCTGCATTTTGCTTGACAGTGAGCTATGCAGACAGGTCATTTCCCCTCTCCCCTCCTGCCCCCTTCTTTGATGGCTTTTAAAGGGACACTGAAACAAGGATTTAAGCAAAGTTTCATTTCTGAGAGAAGCATCTGACCCTGAACTAATAAAGCCAGCCAGTTTCATTCTGTTCAGAACTGATCAGACACACTTTTCTAAAGGAGAAAGATTTAAAAAGTAATGGCATACCCTCATAACATACAGCTTAATTTTATAATAACTAGTGTGGGCTTCTAAAAAGGTTTGGCCAGCCAGATTTTCTGAGCAGGTACCAAGCTAGAAGTGCACACTGTGATTGGAAGACGTCAGTGCAGTTTTTACATTACTGTGTATTTCATCTGTTTAAAAGAAATAGCTCTGCACACCACTTCAGCACAGATAACTGAAAATAGAGACTTCTGATGTGTTCAGTTGCTCAGAGGGAAAGCAAAACAGAACTGTTTTATCCCCCTGAAAGAAGATGTGCAAAATGCACAGTAGCTAGAGTAAGTCATCCAGCAGATGAGGCTGTTCTATGTTCATATCTGTATGCTGAGGGAAATAGGTCCCATATAATCCCTTTCAGTGTGATTACAAACAATACATAAACCTATTGTAGGAATCTCTTTAGATAGATTTTGGTGTCAGTGACTCTCCAGCTGGTGTCTGGTGTTTTTATAGATGCAGGAGACCCTATTATCCAGTGTCTTAGATTTTTATTTGCATTGAATAACTCTTTACATGTACTGACTTTAATCATATGAAGATTTAGTCATATGCTTACGCTGATGTATGAAAAACAATTCTGCAAAAGGTGATCAATCTTCATGGAATAAAAAAACCAAGCTGCTTGACAAATTCAAGGTTTGGTTTCTAAAATTATTCTGGGAATGTGTGCTGATGCTCACAAGGGTAAGGAAGTTCACCCTCTCTTTATAAAAATTCTCTTAAAGCCTTCTATCTTTTGTTTGAAGTTTATGCTTTTCTGAAGTTTCTATCACACTGCAAACAATATGCTGTATTTTGTTCTCTGGAGTTGCCCATAGAGAAAACTGATGTTCACAGAGATGATAACTTAATCTTAAAAATACACTGACATTTTGACCAGACTTATTGATTGACCACTTTGTACAGGAAGAAATACTTGGAAATAACATACTTGATGAAATGGTAATTTGTGCTGTGCACTTCATTACCACATGCTATAAAGTAGTTACTTTAAGAAATATACTTCAGTCTAAGATATTTCATAGGAAAGGGTATTCACACTAATAATTTCTATGCTGGCCTACATTCACAGTTGTATTACCATAGCTGCTGAGTACCTACATAGGTAACCAGAGGCAATACCAAATGCTATTCATATGAATTTACATTTTTGGTACATGATCAGGCCAGTACTGTTACTGGTTCTCCCATAAATTGTATTGGTTTTACTTGTTGGAGGGGTTTTTTTGTTATCCGTTTTGCATCAAGCACCTCTCTGTGTAGCACCTGATCTTTCATGCAGCTATATCCCCCCCCAATGCTATCTTTCTTGAGCTACTGTGCAGATCATTTTTATTACATGCTCAAGAAACAACAGAGGACAAATAGCTGCTTAGGCGATGCCCACTTCTTCACTGGAGGCATCTGCACCATTTCATTGATGAGGTGACATCAATGCATGTTTATCTGGGCAAGGCATGATACACACATCTGTGGGTATGCCAGTCCGGGGCATACGAGCTGGCGTATAAAGGTCCCATCCAGCTCATTTTTCTGTGTCTTCCAAGTGACTTTCTGTGACTTCCAAGAGGGGGTGGAGGACAAATTAACAGATGGGAAGCATGTTTACTTTATCTTGTTTTCAGATCTCGTGTGTCAGTACCCAGCAATGCCAGCTGAGTGTGGATTCGGAAGCTGGGGGAGGACTATTGATCACCGTAAGGTCCCTTTACTTAGGTTGGAGAAATAAAGGTAGTCTTTTGAGGTATATCTCTGAATTACACTGATTTGCTTTTCAATGCAGGGCGGGACCACAAAACCCTTCTGCACCTAGAGAGGCAGCTGTCTTTAAAGACAGCTTTATCGAGAGCAGTTCATGATAGTAATAAGGAAGGCACTTCAAGTCGTGACACAGTGAATGTTGCACAGGTGAATCAG
The DNA here is from genome assembly GCF_017639235.1 of Corvus kubaryi. Classification (NCBI taxonomy): domain Eukaryota; kingdom Metazoa; phylum Chordata; class Aves; order Passeriformes; family Corvidae; genus Corvus; species Corvus kubaryi. The sequence continues at coordinate 16,549,328 of NW_024581137.1, read as the reverse complement.
TCTTCAGAAGCTGATTGCAGGCAAAGCTCTATAATAGGATATATCTTTCATTATTGATACTTATTCTATGAATGCCAGACATCTGTAGAAAGAGATAAGTAAATGGAAAACAGTATTACAGAAAAAATAACAGTGAAAAATGTAGGAATGAGAGCAAGTGGTAGAGCCATGTGACATTAGATTTGCCAAGTACAATTTGTATTCTATCAGGTTCTGTATTATCTGCCAAATATTACCTTCTCAGAATCCAGAAGAAAAAATGCCTTTGTCCTTATTTTTGCACAGTATTTGCTAATATTTTATATGAATTATTTTCATATAAAATAAATATATTAAAAAAATAACCCCCTACTTGCAGTCTGCTACTGATAAGCCTAATAATGAGAAACAAAACTGCACTAGGTAGTCACACACAGGAATGTTAAGCACAGCTGCTTGGGCAGCCATGTGTCACAGTGACTTTGTGCAGCAGGAGTCAGAGGGACAGTAACAACCACAAAGTATAATAAAAGCGAGGCATACTAATGTATATATCAGGATAATACTTTATTAGCTGATGCACAGTGAAAAATACAAAAGCATGTAGCTGGATTTTTCTGAAGGCCTAGATCACAGCTACAACGGTACCGTATCAGGAGGATGTCAGAGAGCTCCACGCTCTCTGCCAGAAACGTTTTCTGCCTCGGCTTCTGTGCATCACGCCTGGTGTAAACCAAGCACGAGGGTGGTGTAAAAGGCTCCATCTGTCATGTTGGCTCAGATCCACTTGACAGAAGCCAAAACCCATGAAAGTAAGAGATGAGAAATCAGAATTGTGAACCCACTTCCTTCTCTCTCGGCTTTGCCTTTTCCCCGGTTCTCCAGGAGCAAGAGGAGCTGTGTCTTGTTCTAGATTCTTGCTTGCAAAATGAAGGGAGTCAGGGTTCATGCATCTTCCTCAGCCTTCCCATAATAAAATAGGGACTGCTCACAATTTAGACTGGCGGACTTAAATTTCTTAAAGAAGCAAAATGTTTTCTGAAGCGCGGTAGAAACCAGTCATTTCACCACTTCAGAAAGCCAACGTACACTTCCTGGCTGGTTGCTCTGCCCCAAGCTGGTTTCAGTTCACTATTCAGAAAATGCCAGGCAAACAGTAAATCACGTGCAAGTTAGAACAGTCCTTGTAACTGCCTGGTGTAGCAAAACACTTCAAGATGATGCAGTATCTTTCTAGGCAGTAGGAATGCACAGACTCTGTCTTGTCAGTAGGTTCTTGTTGAGATGAGTACTCCTAGTTGCAGGATTAACCATCCCCATGGAGCACTTGTACAGTGCTGTCTTAGCAGGGTCACAAATTAGCGAGATAATTCAGAACATTTCTTTTTCTTTATTATTTTCTAAACAAAGCTTTTCCTCTGGACTCATGGTAACTCCTCTTTAAATCAGTCATGATATGATCACTAAATAGATAGGGTCCTTTTACAGCCATTTTATTCCCAATCAAGGACAGAAAGCACTTCTACACTTTCCATGTGGAGTTTAAACAGTAAACAAAAAACCTGTTTTGTAGGAAGCCTATCATGAGGCTAGAGAGGCTTGGATTCATTCTGGATAGCAATTCTTCTCTTGTTAAAGAAAACTTTCAGAGCAATCTGGTATTGCAAGTCCACACTGACATCTAGTGCTGAAAAAATTGCACTAGCCAGTGAGGAAACAAAGACGGAAAAAGGTGTTGGACTGGAATGAAAAATCTAAAAATATAGCAAAGGAACCCTCCTGCTTTATGAAAATGGCTGGTGGTTTGTGGGTGTGTCCTGTGGGCAAGAGGTGCTCTGTCTCCATGAACTTGGGTGCTGAGGGGGCATCCCTTGAAGAAATGCACAGGATACTGGGTCTGACAGCCAGAGAACATCTCAAGCCCTGGCGGCTGCTGAAAACAGCTCTTGAGGTCATGAGGAATCTTGAGTTGTGACTTACTTTAAGTTTGTTTTGTAGCCACTGCTGCTGTAGGACTTGGGCCAGATCAGCCTAACTAATAAAGAACTGCTGCCAATGGCCCAGTAATCTGGATGTTACAAAGAACTCACAAGATTGAAATGTTCTCACCTTCCAATCTGAGAAGAGAATTTCCTGGTACTTTGGAAAGATTCCCTCTCTAAGCTGTTTCTGGGGAAGAGGGGCTTTTTTTTTTCTTTCTTTTATTGCAGTGGCCTTTAATTCTTGGTGTTCTCTTACCTCCCATTTCAATACAAAACATTCTCATCATTTTTACACACACACAAAAATTTGCACTTTACAGTATTTGACTGTGCCTTTAAGGACAGGCAAAGATTGTAAAATAAATTATTTGTGATTTTTTAATTGTAATTTCTACCTTCTGTGGGGAGGTAAAAAGTAATAATAATACACAGAATAATGAATGTTTTTCAGTGTCTTAGCTGCCAGCACAGTTCCTTCCCTGTCACCAGGGAAATGGTGAGATTAAAACCATGTGCTCTGTGTGCTTCAGAAGTGAAATATGCATGTCAGTGTTGTATAAATCATCAAAAGAGACGAGCAAACGGACAGATCCAAAGCCACCAAGATCAATGGACTTTTTTTTCCCCCATTAAATCCCAGTAGCTTTGGATCACGTCCTGGCAGATGTCAGAGCTCTGCCAACCCCACTGAGAAACTGTAGTCCACATGCTGGTGTGCTGTTTGGCAAGCCACAGCTATGAGGTCAAGCAGCGGTTGGCAGATGTATCCTTCATGGAGAGAATCCTGGTGTTGATGAGCAGGATTTCACAGCGGGACCCAGCACGGAGGAGTTCTTGTCTCTCTGCATGGAGGCAAAGCAGGGCCTACCCTACCAGTGGCTGCTGTGTGTGAGGGCATCCTCTTCCTTCGGACACACACTGAGGCACAGCAGCAAGCTGCATCTCCTGCTATCTGGTACTGCCTGGGGAGCAGCTCTTTCCTCCTCCTCCTTCACAGCACAGCAAGCAACAACTGGCAGGATTTAGTCCTTACTGCCTTGTGTGTGTGAAAGCTCCAGAAAAGAAATGTGGCTTTTATCCTGTACCTAGTACCCTTCCTCCCCGTGTAATCAGAAAGCCCAGGTACTCAGACATAATTTCTTCTGCCAGTTTTTGCATTTTAAAATTTTTTTTCTGGGAAATAATCATACAGAAATAAGCATGTTGTCACATCTAGGCTGCATTTTTTTTGCCACCTTATCTTGTAATCAACAACGGTATGCAGATTTTGGAAATGTTTCAGACTTTTGTGTCTGGGCTGGACAGATTGGGATGTGCAGGGAGGATTGGCAGACCCAATTAGGCAATAAATAGCATAAGTAGCTGTCAAAAAATAAGGCTAAAGTAGGAGAAAGCATGTGGCATCTCTCACTAGATAAGCTAGAATGATTGGCATATCCAGTCAGAAACAGTCATTTTCTGATTTAATGGGGGCTTAAGACAAATTGTCTCGCAGCTGAGACCATGCAAATCAATCATTAAAATGTCAGGTTTGAGTCTGATGTCAGTTAAAATTCCATTAATATTGGTAGAATTGCGCCAACTTTATCCATCCAAATTTATAGGGTGCAAAATTTGACCCATAATTTTATTAGGAGCAAGAGCATGCAAAACTGTATCACATCTAGAATTTTCTTGAAATAAAAATTAATAGAATAGTAAAGCCAAGAATGTAGAATAGGCTAGAGTACAAAAGAAAAAGAAGGAAAAAGAAAAGGAACAGGTAAAGGAAAAGGAGAGGAAGGGGACAATGGAAAGAGGAAAGAAAAAGGGAAAGAGAACAAAAGACTGAAAGAAATGCCAAGAAAAGAATGCCAGAAATTTCCCTGAGGAAATTTAAAAACATGGGAAAAAATTCCAAATGTGTATTAATAACATTGAATTAAATCACTTCAACATTACTGTCATCCTATCACGTTCCTATCCATCCTTTCCTTTTCTGCTCCCAAGAAAACTCAAAGGACATGCAATCTGCTGGCAGCAATTTATTCGAGAAGGTGCCGCTATCATTTTAAAGGTGACATATTTGAGCAGGTAAAACGCATATTTGGTGCAGTGACTGAGCATCCAGTGCAAACATAGTCAGCTGACATTAGTTCCTAAGCCTCTAGGAACATTCAGAGTGTGTGGCAATCAATGTTTTTTCGGTGTGGTACTAGGCAATAACATTACATTCCCAACTAAGAGCACTGGCTTGCTTTGTGCAGAACATGATCTGTTTTAATTTCAAATATTTGTGGGGAGGCAGTGAATTAGGTTGAATGGTAATAATTTAGTATTTGGTGCTTAACATTAAATCCCCCACTTGATGCTTTGCCTTCTGCTTAGGAGTGGCGTTCAGTGAAGGGAACACTCCTGTTCATACAAACAGCGTGAGTTGGGGTTACACCCACAACCCAGGTCAGAGAGCCTCTATGGGGCCTCTTGGTGACTCAGGACTTCGACAAATCCCCAGTCTAGGGTGAAAGAATAACTTTTGTAAAGCAGTAGATAGGTTTTACAAACAGTTGCTGCCCACAAGACAGGAATGACAGAGTTTTGGCAGTGTGCAGACCCATGCAGCAGCAGATCAAGCTGGGGTGGCTGACACAAGTACCAACCTTGCCTGATCATGCTGCCCTTATCTTAGAGGCTGGCATCCTTGCCTGGAGCTGAAAGAAGGATTCAGACAGCTTGACGTGTTAGAGGAAAGCAAAAAATATGTCAGTCAGGAACAGTGGCAGTTCAGGAGCAGCTGTGTGACCCATCAACACCCTCCCCTGCACGGCTGGAAGGAGGGGTGGGACAGGCCTGCTTTAATCCATTGCCACATCCAAGTTAATATCCTGGTACTTCAGAATTTGGATATGAACGGCTTCTAATTCAAGCTGGCTGTCGTCAGCAACAAAGAAAAATGTAAATGCACAATGACAGTTATGCAGTGCGGTGTGTTAGACAGTGACAGTGGAGGAAAAGTATGCTTTAGAAAATTCACAAATACATAGTAAAAGCCCTAGAACTTTTTTTTTTTTTTGCAGGTCCTTCATTATATTTGGAGTAATTCTCCTTGCCTTTATCTGAAAATGGTTCTTTCCAGAATCCTTTCAGACCTCAGACTTCAATTAAAATTATATTTAATGATCTGATAGTTTGCTCTGTCTGACTATATGACAGTGCAGTTTTCAACAGCTGTAGCCCACCTGAACTGATGTGCCTCTACTAATAGTGTTCAAACAAACAGTGTTCAAACAGGGCTTTGATTCAGGTCCTTATTTGCAGTGGAGGCTGAAGGAGAAATGTTAATGCAGTTCCATTTTTATGAAGGGCATTTTGCAAAGGGAAGAGAAAAAGTCAAACTGAATAAGGATGCTAAAAATTATTAAAAATATGTTGTTAAATCAAAAATTATTTACATGAAGAATATCTTCCCAGTGGAAAAAAACTGGAAAGGCTGTATATTTTCCCAGAAGAAAAGGAACAAAAGGAACAAAAGGAAAGAGGGTACAATGCTTGAAGAGCAGCAGCATAGGTCGGAAGAAAACCTGTCCTTGTTTTTCAGCTATCTGGCTTAATTATTTGGACAACTTTAAGTCAGCCTAGTCTCTAGCTGGTTCAGTTCCTCCCTTTCTACTCCCTACCTCTTTATCATTTTGTCAGGATAAAACACATTACAAATTGCAAGAAGTTCAAACAGTAAGTAAAAGCATGTTAATAAGCACAGAAGGTCAATACATTTTGTACTAGATCCTTATGATAAGAAGAACTTTGGAAACACATAACTTTTAGAGAACTTGTGGTATCCAACTTGTGCAAATGCCAATCACAAAAAACCCATGTCACTAATGCTCTCAGGCTAAGCAGAGCCATGAAGCACAGAACATGCAATAAATATTTCTGCATGAATACCTTGTAAGTTCATATACAGCAGGATAAATCTGAAAAATTAGGGTTTTCTCAGGTAAGAAATTAAATCTTGTTAAAAAGTCTTGTACGCATCAAAACAGAAGTAATGAGACAAGAATTAGCTGGGAGTCCAGAGGCAAATGGGGTGGGGAGGTCTATATAGAACAGCTCCTTAATAAACAGTAGGTGAAAACTCATGAGAAAGGAGAAGTATGCCAGATGGAAACAGCTTTGCCTGTTGCCTGAGTAGTCTTTCACCCCATTTTAGAGAGGTAGGGTGAAACACTGTCAAGGCTGTTCTGTCCCACAGACCGGCAGTAAAGAATTTGGGGTGTCTCTTTGCTACTGTTTGCTAAATGAGCTGACTGCCAATTCAGACCACTGGTGGAAGTTTAATTATCATCCCTGTTGTTTTCATTATAAACTGCTGTTCCTTGGTGGTTTATCACTTCAGTTTTTAAGGCCTTTCTGTGTGTGGTTTGGTCACAGAGGCAGCAGAGCTAGATTGATTTACCAACAGATTTAACCAGAGTGGTACTGAAATTGTGGTTAAACTAGCCTGACATACCTCTTCACCTCTTTCTGTAATACACATGCTAAAAAACCTGCCCTTATATTTACCAGAATTAAACATAGCTGGAATTACATCAATAGTCTTTCCAGAAAAATCTCACTAAGACGCCTCTTTGAGAGGCATATGATTAATCTGGAATCTCTTAATGAGACTACAGCCTGGCTCACATCCAAGGTGCAGGTCAATTGATCAACATTTGCGAGAAATCCTGAATTATATTCCAAATTTTGGTTTTCATGGAACTCAGAAGATCTTTTCCCTATCCTCCTCTTCCAGATCATGGATATGCCAGTCTCCCAGTTCTATTGGTTAATAAAGATCTGAAATCATAGCTGTTTCCTGAGAGGCTTACATGTGTTTCACATACCAGCAAATATGCCTGGAAAGTGAGAACCTGAAAGGACATAAAGTGTTGCAGCGGGGATTACTGCAACACGCATATATCAAACCAGGAGTCTCATGGAAAGCGAAGTATATATGGACAGATTCGTGGTAGATGTTTCAGAGATGTTTATTTCTTCAGCCGCATGGCCGGGGCTCAGCTCAGGAACTCTCAGTCACGGGACCTGAGGGTCCTTTTCCACACCAGGGAACACAAACCAACCAATGGGAAATGAGACTGAGCAGGGGCAGGGAAACCCCGTGTCTCCCCCCCAGGGCCTATCTCCCAGGGCTCCATGGCAGGGGAGGAGACCCCAACATCTCACCCATTTTATTTTAATAAAAGGAGAATGAAAACAACTGGATAACAAGAACAGTTTCAAGACAAAACAAGCCACTCTCCTGAGTCTTTAAATGTCCAAACAGATTCTCTGGAACATCTTAGGGCTGACAGAAGGGAGACAGAACTCTCCAGGCATGCTTTGTGGGGAAACTGAGGCAGGAGAGGGTTTAATTTCTTCCCTCCCCCTTTTCATCCCCCCCCTCGGTACCAGAGAGGAATTGTAGGGAAATGGAATTGTATAGGGAAGCCATGGGGTGAAAAACGGATTAGGAATAAACTGGGGATAGGGTAAACTTAGGAAGGGGTTCACATTGGGTATAGGGTAAAAGGGGGAAGTAGGCTGTGGGTAGGGAAGTTGCTGGGATGGATACTGTTCATAATTTTGTGCATAACGGCTGCCTTTGACTGGAATACCCCCAGGCCCAGTAGCATTTGCTGCTTGTAAACCCTTCTTTCCTTGCACTATATCAAATTGTACAACTTACCCATCTCCTACACTTTGCAGGTAATTTTTAGGGTTATTCCTTTTAATAGCAGTTCTATGGATGAATAGATCTTCCCCTGTATCATCTCGTGTTATAAATCCATAGTTGTTTTTTACATTGTACCATTTCACAGTTCCTGCGACTTTCGTTGCTACAACTCCTCCTATCACGTGCTTGCGTGTTCGTCGTGGCTGCCTGTCCCGCGTGGTTGCCGCCTCGCCGACTCTGACGTCTTGGCTGGGCCCCCGCGTTGCGGCTGCTCCGCGCCCTCCGAGCGGCGCTGCTCTAGCACGTGTCTGGGTTCTGCGCGGCTCCGCATTGCCATCGCCACTGGCCCCGTGCCCTGTGAGTGGTTCCGCTCCACAAACTCCACGCTGCTTTGAGAGCGGCCCCGTTCCGGCTCGGCGCTGTGCTACGCGGCTTCTCGTGTCGCTGTGGAAGCCGCCGCTTCTCCCTCCACAGGGCTCTCCGAGCCGTGTGCTCAGAGCGGGCTGCCACGCCGATGCCCGGTTCCTGGCTGCTCGTGGCCCACGGCACCTGCGGCGCCTGCGGCATCGCTCCCTCACTCGCGGCCGCGTGGCCGGGGACCCTGAGACAGGGATGGGGTCCGCGATAAGGTGCGTGCTCCCGAGGGGGCCGGGCGCATCCAGCGCAGGCACCTCTGCTGGCACGGCTGCAGTCATGTGCCACAGGGATGGCGGCCACGCGGCCTCGGCCACGGGATAAGTATGATCTTCTGCTTTAGGGGTAATGGGACCATACAAATGCTCCTCAAGAGCTTCCCTGATTATAAGGTATGCACGGAAAGCTTCTCTTTGATCCCATACTTCATCCCATATCTCGTCCCAGAAACACCCCTCACAAGATACAGGAGGTTCGATATCAAAAAGTAAGTCTTGAGAAATATAGGAGAACCTTTTGAAAAACCAGATAAAGAAATGTTCTAGATCTCCCGGTTGCATTACTTTTTTGTTTTGTTGTTCAAGGATTCCTTTTACTTCTAGATACATTTTTTTCTGTGGCTCAGAGAGCCCCATTTCCCACGATTCTTCCATAGTCCAGAGAGAATATCCAAACCAAGATGAGAAGAGAGAGGTCTAGAGTGATTATGTTACTCACGAATCTTCCTCAGGGATCAGTATCTTGCCCGCATTCCTCCACCAGTTTGTTGCAGCGGGGATTACTGCAACAAGTATATTTCAAACCAGGAGTCCCATAGAAACGAAGTATATATGGACAGATTCGTGGTAGATGTTTCAGAGGTGTTTATTTCTCCAGCCGCATGGCTGGGGCTCTCCTCAGGAACCCTGCAGTCACGGGACCCGAGGGTCCTTGGCGTTATCAGCACCAGGGAACACAAACCAACCAATGGGAAATGAGACTGAGCAGGGGCAGGGAAACCCCGTGTCTCCCCCCCAGGGCCCATCTCCCAGGGCTCCATGGCAGGGGGAGGAGACCCCAACAATAAAGCAGATTTCTGTAGGCAGTATTGCCTTATGCTGGTTTTCAAAGAAACAGGGTGGATTTTAAGGGCTTTTTCCCCCTCCATAAATCAAAGAGGTTATAGAAAGGGCGATTCATTCCTCTTCTTCTCCACAGTAGACTGTGATTTTGAAGGCCTTCCAGAGTACTTGCCAAAAGAGTGTTTACTACCTACCTGTTCAGGACTTTAGAGGGCAAGAGTATATTATTTTGGAAGGTGTAATTGTATGGTTATAAATCCAGCATGCTGTGTGGCTATTGGTGTAGGTAGACATTTAAAAATGCTTCCAGAAAATGTTTTGATAGTGGCAAGAAAAGAGTTGGAATTGATGAACCATGTTTTCCCAGGCCAGATTGTTCAGGTTTAGCCCCTCAGGATGTGTCTTCACTCTAGGTCTAATTCAAGTGAGCAGCAGAACCAGCCAGAGCCTGTGCCTGTGCAGCCACACTGCAGGGCTGCATTCAAGTGCCATCACCCATCCCCTTCCTAGTGCCCCTTCCTGTGAGAGAGGAGGGCAGGAGAACAGAGGCAGAAGAACTGTACAAGCACTTTGGTTATCATTTGTGTTTGGTGCCAGAGCTGCTGTGGGTATATCCCACAGCTCTCAGCCTTAAACTAACCCAAGCTGTTCTGTCATTTGTTTCCAACGAATCTCAGGCCATAACTAGAAAACCCTCATTTTAAATGCTTTTCTTGCAAAATGGCCCTCCCCATGTTGCCACTGTGACTGTTGACAGCAGAGGGATTTAGGATTGCACTGCCTAGTGCAGTGCAAAGGAAACACTTGGATGAGCTGGTCTGTGTTTGTTGTTACATTTGGACATAGCACCCAGCTATGGTCCCAGGACTCTGAGTGAATCCTCAAGGATCACAGAATCACAGAATATGCTGAGTTGGAAGGGACCCACAAGGATCATCAAGTCCAACTCCTGTCACTGCACAGGACACCCCAACAATGCCACCATGTCCCTGAGAGTGTTGTCCAAATGCTCCTTGACCTCTGGCAGGCTTGGGGACATGATCACTGCCCTGAGGAGACTGTTCCAGTGTCCAACCACCCTCTGGAGTGGCTGGGCCCTCAGTACTGATAAGATATCCACAGAGAGACTGACACCATTTCTCCTGGCAATAATAACTTGTCAACATCTGGCTGCAATGGTCCTTTAGCTGTATCAGGGGTTTGACCCCAAAGGCACGCATAGCTCTTCCCAATCTGATCTGTTTCCTGCAAACCTATAAGGGCAGTTGGAGGTTCACAGGCTTTGCCTCAATATCTTCTTCCTCCTGAAAGCCCCTGTCCAGAAGTGCTGGATTTAAACGGTCCAGGCGTGGAGCTACCCAGTTTCTGGAATATGGACAGCTCTTTCATTAACCCCATTTGTTGCCTGATCTTTCTTTGCTGTCAGATCTGCTTTCACTTTTTATTTCCTCCCAAACATGACCCTGATATTTGCAACTTCAGAAGTGTAAGTTTAAGTAACTTCAGGAAATTCAGAGATTAGCAGTCTTGATGGAGAAGTGTTTAACTTCCAGCAGAGAGGGAATACATCCCAAACTGCCCAAGGAAATAAATTTCTTTCTTCCTTACAATTCCTTGTCTTGCACGTGCCACATCCCATCTCATGTTCATCCAGGAGCATGTTCTGACCAGTCAATCTTTCTTTTCTACGTGCTGTTACTATTCACATACCAATAAAGCTACAGAATTAATATATTCATATAAGATGGATTTTTCACAGTGTTTCTTACGTACTATTTTCACTAAGTACAAGGTCAGATTATATTTCACCAAAAGCACTTTAAAACCAGGTTTGGTTTTCTTGAGCAAACGAGTTACCCAGCATTTTTCACTCCTACCCAAAGCAAATCTTGATACCTGAGAGTCTTCTTGCTTGGCACAAACCTCCAAACCCCGTTTATGTTGGATGACTGGCCTTTGAGCCGCACGTACCCAGATGTCTCATACACAGATGCCTCATCTTTCAACATGTAGCCTGAACCAGGGCGACTGAGGGGAATCGTCTCCTCTCCTCATCTGTCTTCCTGTCACGGCTTGCTGCCCTGCTGATAGGTTACTACCCAGATACGTCCACCGTGCCCCAGGCAGTGCTATCTCAAGAGACATCTATGAACCATTTGCAGACCCAAAGCGAATCCATTTTAGCCTATATGGATATGCGTTATCCAGCCTACCCAGGGTGAATTTTAACTGGTGCATAAGCGGTATGTGATCATTGTTTTGTGTGCTATTTACGCATGTTTTATAAAGATACCGCCCTCTGCATAGCTGGGGTGTTCCTCCATTTGTATGGTAATGAACCAGTATTAAGGGGGCCTTTTCTGCTCCGCTCCTTGCCCGGCCCTGGTCTCTCTGATAGCTGAGCCAGGCCCCCAGCAGCAGAGCCGCTAATGAAGGTAGGGGACATGAGGACAAAGAGCCCCGCCACACCTATTCAGGGAGAAATCTGCATCTGAAAGTGCCTGCTGGAAATGGGCGCGATGCCAAACAGCAGGGAGAAGGGGGACGCTTTGGAATATAAAGGAGGGCATACTATTATCTTTTTCTGTCTTTAAGTCACTGGTTATTCGTTAAAAAAAAAAAAACCAAAAACAAACAAAAAAAACCCCAAACAAACAACAACAACAAAAAAACCAACCAAAAAAAAAAAAAACCCACCCAACAACAACAGACAAACAAGGGGAACGGTTTGATTTGGCAGCTGCGCGTTTTATATCCACATCCCAGCAAATGCAACACCTTCTCTCCCACCAACCTACCTGCTACTCTTCTGTTACTGCAAGCATTCCCCTCTTCCATGTCTCCACAACCATTCTCTGTCCCATTCTCTGTTCCATCTCTCCGGAAGAGAGAGACTTCTCTGTCCCTACCAACAGCTGATGAATGTGCTGGATCTACAGTTGCCCCAGGATGCAGCAGTCCAGGCTGTGCTATCTGAGCACACAGGAGACTTAAGCACTCATTTTCAGGGAACACTTTCTTCTGGGGAGTGTAGGTTATGCAGCTGAGCACGATGCCCACAGCTCAGGTCACAGCAGCCACCACTGCTCAGCAGCCTTTGCAATTCCAGTTGAATGGGTTTTGTTTTACTGTTTCTAAGCATGCTGCTTTTGCAGTTCTGCCTCCACCCGTTCCTACTCCCCTCCCGTGCGGAAGGTGCCACGGTCTTTCCCACTATAGTCCCTCTGCATGCCCTGCCGCCTCCAATAAAAGAAAGCTTCCTCCAAGAGACCGTGGCAGTCTTCAGGTCCTGATGTTTAATGGCATCCCCTGCTGAACACAGGTCAAAACACACAGCTCGCATCAGAAGAGAAAGCAGGAAGCAGATCATCAGCAGCAGAACGTTTATCAGTACTCACATTCACGGGGGAAAAACTGTAGCAGGAGCCTGGATGACAGGTAGGAATGACAGGTAGCCAGCAGCAGTGGATACCATAATGCTGGAGAAAAACCTGTGGTTTTTCTCCCCTACTTCCTTTTTGGTAGCTAGGCTGGTTAATAGGCAACAGCCCTCCCTCTGGGAAAAAAAAATAAACGGATTATATGTAGGCCTAGAGTGAAAGAGTTCAGCTGGGAAAGACCATCTTCCCCCAGCAACCCATAAATTATGCTGAGCTCTAAACCTGGTGTTCAGCATGGTGGGAGGAAACCTTCAGGCCCCTCAGTGCAAGTTTGATAACAGTGTGTGAATCACATGCCAGGGGACCTGGGCTGAGAATCTGCTATCTAAATCTCAGCTTCCTCAGTGCCAGAAGCACCCCAGCTGAGGCTCTTCCAGGATTCGTCTGCAAAGACTAAGAAAGAGAAGGAGCAGTGATTGACATGGTAATACAGCATCTCCCACGCAAAAACGCCCTCAACCCCCTCCAGCATTTTCATAACCAAGTACACACCTTGTTTTGCACTGTAAAGAGCATGAGAACGAAATGTGATAATGAGACGTAACGAGATGCATGTATGAGACAAGCTGTGGACAGGCAGTGAACATAAAAAGAGACATGTACATGTGCACATATGGGAGAAGTGGCAGATAGGCACTTTCTTATAATCTGGCAACAATAATCATGACAATAACTGAGTTCTGTCTCAATTTTCCATCCTCCATGCACTTTTGTGTCTCTCCAGAAAAGAAGCAAATGACCAAATTGCAAATGGTCATTTGCAATGAGCAAATGACCAAGAGCAAATGAGGCTTTCTGTTTAGATTCTTGTAACTAAGATCCTAGAGTCCAGTGAGCCTTGTCAAAAATGTCCACTAATATCTACTTGTATCATCAGGCAAGTTTATTTCATCTCTCTTCCTGCCCCTAGTATTCGGTATTTTTTTCTTTATTAAAAAGGAGAATGCTGCATGGAAAGCCTACAAGAATGCATTTTACAGAGAATATTGGAAAATATAAATTCAGAATTCCCTTTTCACAATCCATGGCACAGCCAGTGCTAGAAGCTGCTTACACTTTATCAGGAATCAGAAGCAATGCCAGACCTGCCTCTGTTTCTTACACTTGCAAAATTAATACCAGTAAGCTTCATCTCAGAACGGACTTTGAGAGATTGTCTGGCAGATATTTTCAAATGATAAATAATAGGGGGGAAACAATACTGTCTGGACAGAGTACCAGCTGAAAAGGGGTAATATTGGTTCAGGAAACTCTTTTCTAATTATTGACATACTGCAACTACTCAGCATGAGAGGCAAAAAAATGATATCATCTATCCATGTCCTCCTCTTTTTGAACTGTTCCCAGTACTAATTTCAGCAGAGGAGCATTCTGGACTGAAATCCTCTGGCTTTTCTGCTTAAAGGAACTCAAAGGCTGCACAAAATGTTGCAGGTTTTCTGACATTTTTGCAGTAATACTTTTGTCCTTCTGCCTTTTTGTGAGGCCAGGGATCCACAGCAACAGCCCTTTAGCTGAAAGCCTGTTGTAAACTGAACCAACAGTAGCAGATGTAGAAACAGATTTCCCTTGGGAAATAATGGCAAGTCAGTCTGACAGCTGTAGTGGAAAGTACTAGCAATGTTCATTGCCCTTGTAAATCTTGGGGATAAACACCCCTAACACGTCAATGACTGATGGTGGAGACTGAGTAGAGTGTAGGTGCTCTAGTACACAGCATGCATTCCTGCGCTCTCATTCTGCAAAAATGGCAATGAATGATCATTTCTATTGGGCAGGGTGTAATTGCCTGTGCTGTGTCACAGAGCTCGTGGGCAGGCAGTGCTGGCATGGGTGCAGATGCTTCTACGTGAACGTGTCATGGTGATCAGCGCTCATTGATTCTTTTACTCCCTTGTATTTGTTGCTGTCCAGGTGAATGCTTCCTCTTATTGAAGCAGAAATTGTTTATGCATAGCGCAGTGCCAAGAGCCGCGCAAACATTGAAATGTGGATATGATTCATTCCTGCTGATGGAAGCAAACCCATGGCATAAGAGAAGGAAATTATTCTGTTTCTTTCCACCATGGCATGCACGTCTCTATAACAGGCCTGAGGGATTTCTAGTCTGGCTTTGCTCCCTATTGGAAAGAACATTTACTTTGCTTCCCCTGCTGCAGCTTTGCAGGAGTTGGGCTGGCTGCACACCCTCTTCTGGGCTGAGACATGTACCTGTCTCATGACAATGAAGCCTCCCTCTAGGCAAATTTTTCCTCTCAGCCAACCTTCTTGATACCGTCTTTTTGCCCTTTTTGCATTAGAGGGCAAGGAAATTACTGATGGGACATCAACAACGAGGGGAATTTCACCTGCAAAACCAGCAACCCACTTTTCGTTGTTACTTTTTACTCATGCCTGGATCATCTTGCAGTGGTTTCTATGACAACAGAAAAATTATTTCTTAACATAAATCAAGTTTGTCAGACTTAAACTTGTGCATTGCACTTGCTGAAGGCTAGAAAAGCAATTCTGAGACCGAAAAGAGACAAACTGATCTGCTCTATGAAAATGGAACTACCAAGGATCTAAAATAGAAGATTCCTTGTTTTCCTAGGGAAATTTCCTCTGAGTATTGCATTGTTGTTGTTCTTTTATATTTGATAAAGAAAAGCATAGGAGTATTGAATATCAGAATTAATACACTTATATTTTAAATGCAGACACTTTGGGACAAATCAACTGTCTTTCTAAGGAAAGAAATGTGACTATTCAGGCTGCAAACAACATAGGAAAAAGAAGGAAGGAGAAGATTCATGGGAGCTCCTTTTCAGAAATTGTGAAGGGGTTTCTGAAAATCCCATTCTGTGCCTGTTTGATGCACAGGTAGTGATAATAGTTCTTGGTAACCTGGTCCCCAGAATGCAAAATCATAGGTTTACCTTTTACTTTCACATTGTTTCTCATCTTGTCCTCTGGCATCTTTTTCTTAGCCACTAAAAGTATAGTTCATGTTGGCAGATTGCAGCGACTGTGTTGCAGGCAGTTCATCCCTATGCCACGTGTTTCTGCTGCACAGCAATTAGCCTTTCAAAATGGTTTGAATTTTTTTACAGACTGAGTGATGAATGGTAGCACCCCATATCTGTTTAATCTAGAATGATCATAATCTTTAGTTACGGCAAAACCGTTCCAGAAGCTTAGTGCTGTTTGTAGTATTGTATAAACTGTTGGTTCTAGGCAGTGGGTTACTTTTGCTAATCTAAAACTGGTGGTTAACAGGCTGTTTCAGTCGAGCTGTTTCTGACCAAGGGGGTATCCTGTTCATCCTGTGGAAGAGAACAAACTCCATCCCTAGATATGGAGAATGTGCTACAGTAGGAGTATGGATGAGTATATTGCCTTCTGTCCACAGCACAGTTCCTGTTGGTCTCAAAGAGAGCTTCACAGAATGAGCGAAGGCAAAGCCTCACCTTTTGCTGCAGAAGGTAATGCGTTGTTTATTAGCCCTTCAGTCTTTTAGTATTTGATTCAGCGGAACTCAGTGGGAGTGATTTCTCTTTCCTTCCTTCCCATCTTCCTTTCTCTGTTTCTGCTCTACTTCTTTCTTGGCATCTCTTCTTTCTTCATCCTTCTCCTTCCAGCAATTCCAAGCCCAGCCTCAACTGCGTCTTGGCTTCATTTCTATTCCTCTCCATCTACTAAAATGTATTCATGTATTATGTATCAAATGTTGACATTTATAATGTTGTCAATAAGGTTTTGAGTCAAAGCCTGAATAGAAACAAGCAAATTATGCAGAGCATTTATATCTCATCAGTATAATTTCAGCCTATTTTTAGACTGAAGAAAGGAAACACTGCATTTTGGACCTACTAGGAAGATTTCCTGAACAACCATGATGGATAAGAGCAATTTTTGTACTTTAATGGAAGTTTAAATGCCAAAGAATATGGTGGTTCCATATGGTTAACTCATGAATCAAGGTGACCCAGTGTTTCAAGAATCCTGTATCAAAGTAAACATATGCCACTGCAGTGAAGTGAATGTGCAGGCCTTTTGGAACATCCACACACACACATATGCATGACTGGGAGTGGGGTTGTGTTCTTAAAGCTGTAATTCCACAGAAGTTTAGCATATGATCTAAAGCGGGGTTGCCCTCTGCCTTTCCTTACATGCTCTCTCCGTTCTTCTCTCATATTTGTGTGATCATACAGTGAGCCAGTTAAGGGGGAGAAACTAGCAACTCACTTCATGAGGGGTGCAGCGGGAAAAAGAAGCATTTCCTTCCAGTTTAGCTCTCCAACTCACTGCAGGATTAGGTATAGTTTTTACCAGGGTGAGGGAGAGGCAAAAAATCCAGTCAGCAGCATCGTGGGGCAGAGGGGCAGGTAGTCAAGAGGTAACAGCAACCTTGGCCAGCTTAGACTCTGACAGAACTGCAGATTCAAGTGGGGATTTTGAAAATCTCAGGTACGACTTTGCTGTACCCATAAAAGCATGAGAGGTCTGTCAAACTTGCTTCAGAAGTACTGTGGCATTAGGGATGCTTAAATTTACAGCCCTGTTTTCCATTTCTTGTCTTTGATATATTGATTGCTACTCTTCCTCCAAGATATTTGCTATGCATCACACTTTGATTTTAGGAGAGGTCTCAGACAGCTGTGGATATCTGGATAAGACAAATTTCCCCTGCTCTACAGATTTATTTGATTTATGTTTATGGGAGGCCCATATTCTGACTGTTTGGATATGAACTCCATATACACCAGAATAATTTGATTGCAAGTTCCATAGGTCTTCCAATTACGAGATGATACAATCAGATGGAGGCAAAATATGAAATAGGATCAGGCACAGCACCAGTCAATGCTTATTTTTCCCCAAATGTGATTTTTTTTTTTCTATTTCACTCAATAAAAGGTTCAGCACTTGGAAGAAATGGAACAAAATATGATAGAAATCCTTAGGCATGATTTCCTCTTGGTAAAAAACAACTGAAATGAGCTGAAATTCACCTTCTCCATTAACATTATAAAATAAAGTATGAACTAGGCAAGATAGACTAACATGTACATGGCTGAGTCTGGAAGGAACAGAGGTGAAAAGAGGTTAGAGATGAGAAGAGAAAAAACAATGGTTTTCTGAATGCTTCAGGTAGTCAAAGCCCTGCACAAATGCCCAGCTAGGTGAACTGTGTCCCCTTTACTCTTTGATCTTGGTCTGGAAATGATTCATGGCATTCACTGATCCACTACAACAGCTTGCCAGTCAGTTATTAAGGAATCATGGCTTCTCTTTTTTTGCATCCCATCCTTGCTTTTACTTCATTCAGTTAATCTCTCTGTGGTGTATCTGCAAGTGTGAAAGAAGCAGCACCAAAATGCAGAAGAGCTCTCTCTCTCTGTATGGCCCTTCTGCCACGCTGCCTTTGTGTTTAAATGTTTTCTCTTCTGTTTGGTTCTTGCTGCTCCCGATCTTTTAAAATATATCTCATTTTCTCTAATTATTTTACAAACACGGACTGAATCAAAGGACATACCCCAGGGCAGAAAAAGTTCTGCTTTATTTGCTGTTAGAGGTCACCTACCCTGAATATTATATTCACAATTTACTTTTAAATTGCTGTTTATCCACTCTAAGTAGTTCAACACATACATAATGTTCTAAATAACGACCTGGCCTTGAAACACTCTGAGGATCACCCAAGAATTGCTGAACGCTTCCCACTTCCATGAGAGCTGAAGGCTCAAAGTAGCCCCCTGTGCTGTGCCTTAACTCTTCTGTCAGAGCAGGACTGAGAGGCTTCACCCTGATGCATCTGCTTCCCATCTTTCCTGTTTGCTAAGCACCAGCTGACAGGTACCAACCAGACCAATTCATTTCTTCGGGTGTGTGTCAAAGAGAGAAGAGCTCAGCAGCACTTTTTCATGCCTAGAACAACCTCTTGTAGCTATCCAGTCAAAGGAAATTAAATGTGGGAATATTTGCATGAAAATTCCAAATCCCATCCCTCAGGAGGTGAGCACAAGCTTTTTTGGGAGAATATGTTTTGTATCAATCACAAGAGTTTAGTTTAAATGTCTCATTCTGGTGTATGTGACATCCACGACTTTTCATCAGCTACAGTCTGACCCTGCAGTGCCATCATAGGATGATTCCTTTCTGTCCTAAAATGGAGGCAAACCTTCTTTTCTCAGGAGGTGAATTCAGAAATGGAGCCAACCTATATGTGACTTACAGGAAGCAGTGTATTATTTAGTTTCCCTTTATTACTTATAGTCACCAGGACCCATTAAAGCTGTGAAGCTGCACAAATGTTTGCCAAACTGGAGCTGTATTCTTTTAACTCACAGTGCACCTGGCAACACAATCCAAAATCTCATAGTTGACACCTGAGGGCATTGTCAGGGGGGAAAAAACTAATGTTGTGAAGTGATTTCAAAAGGAATCAGAAGTGTTCAGTCACGAAGCTAATATTTGGCAAGGGAAAAGTGAATGTCTATAGAGAACACAAAATATGTTTTCAGTGGATAGTGAATGGAGAAGGATATAAGACAGCTGTGTCAGAACCAACAAATGAGAAAATAAACTCTACCACTCACTGGAATTTTACATGGCAATACATCGTCTAATGGGCTGGAATCTCAGCTAGGTAGGCTGGAATAACTCCATTAAAATCAATGAACTCAGCAAGTCCAGCTGGGGACATGGAGAAAGACGTGTTTTTAGCAAGCCTTTTTGTTTAAGCCACACTTTGGTGCTTTCGATGCTGTTTGTTTTCCCCTTGTAACACACTAAGGGCCAAACTCATTTTCCAAGGTTGTCCAGCGCCCAACCCTATCAGCATCACTTCTGCTCCTTTCAGAACCAGCACACGGAGAAGTGCAGCAGACTGGAACAAGATGCCTGTGCAGGACAATGGTGACAAATGGTAGCCAGACAGGAATAGACTGGAGCCTCAAAGCAGCCCTCTGAGCTGGCCTGCCCTGGCCGGGACTGGCAGGACAGCCCAGGACTGTCAGGGCCAGAGGTGCTCGGGCAGGCGGCGCTCCCAGGGAGATGTTACGGCTCATCTCCTCTGCAGCTGCTTCTGCTCCTCCATTGTTTCCAGAGGAGCCAGGAACAGGCAATTACAAACCTGAACACAAGCTGGCCAATCTGTTGCCCCATTGCACCCCTAGATCTGCCCTCTCTATGTCTAATGGAGTAATGAAGTCAGACACAGGGCGCTCTGCACTCAAAGCACGTGAGCAATTTTAAAGGAAAAGCAAAGCTTTGGACAACAAAGAACTTTGAAGTAGCTAAAAATTTTATTTTATGGCAAGCAAAACACATGCTTGTGATGAAATGACCTAGTCATATGCAACAGACAACTTGCAGAAAAACACCAGTGCTAAGCACAGAGCAGTTTGAAGGGAAACAGGTCTCCTGTCAGTTTTTGCAGGATTTGCTTATATTTTCCTTTGGTAGCATGGATGCAAGAGAGGAAAACCACCTGATTTGTTTTTCCCTCCAACTTATTTTCCCAGACCTCTGCAAGTCAGAACCCACCACAGACAAAATTCTGGAGCAAACATCAGCTACATCAGACCTCCAGGTAAATGGATACCGTGGCTCAGAAAGTTCTCTGTTCTCAAAATGAGTCACTCTTGTTATTCCCTCCCTCAGATTGCAAATGGCATTTACTGAGATTTTCTCTCTATCTTTTACCCATCATCAAATGCCCTTTAGGCTTGTGGGCAGCACCAAATAAATACGACCCTGTCATATTATGGGTTAAGAGGAAAAGCCTAGAAGCTAAGCAAGGGTTGATGTAAATACACTGTCAAGCAGCCCAGGTGTTCATCAACTAATGTCAGGCAAGCCTCCTGAGATGTTTATCAAGTTAAATGCTCAGTTCCTTTCCTTCTTTTCTCATTTTCTCCTGTTGCCTTTGGATTTGCTACCTATCCAGAATAGTTGTCTTGTAATAGTTGTCTTGGAGTACTTTGGAACCACATGCTAGCTCTTCTGGCCGACTTTTCCGGAACACTTCCATTCCTGAGCACTGCAGTTCAGGAGCAAAGCATTATGAATTGAAGCTTAATGAGTCCATTATTCAACTCCTCTCTAGATACAAGATGTCCTAATTTCTGAACAATGCGGACAGCTGCTGAGTTTTTTTGGCATAGTGAGGGCCTCACTCTGGTCCTCCTCACCATGATTATAACCATAAGAACACAAATATTAAGGACCTGTTAGTTTTCCAGCATTTTTCTGCAACACCCTCAGAAATCACCAGGAGTATCTATTTTCCAATGAAAAGTCACTTATTGCTGTCAGTAGGGAAGCCGTGAATTGTTTCTCTGACTTGGCAGTGAAAAAAGACCCAGGAATAACCTAGAAAGCAATTTTAGGTATTTTTTCTGTACTTTTTAGGGCAGTATAGATGTATGTCCTAAATGTCCTCTTCAGGTTAGCTATGCCCATTTGTGTTTGTCCCTCTACATGTGCATTTATCCTGTGGTACAGGCTGGAACTATAAATCTTAGTCAGAAAGGTAGTCTTCTGAATGAAAATCAGTCCTGAGACTAAGGAGGAAACAGTTGGCATCCTCCACTTATGGTCAATGGTCAATGATAGGTATCTACTGAAAGCCTTTCAGCCCACCAAACTTACACTCCTTTTTTAGGATGTGATAATTTCCCCCAGTGGTGGCCAGTCTCCACAGACTGTAGAAATAAGCTCTGTGTCAAGGTTTGTGTAGATGCTTGGTATCTGGAAGACTAAATTTGGGTAAAATGAATGTTCTCCTACATTATAAGATTTTGTTAGTACTTTGGACATGATCACCACAGATTGGACCCAGCTTGGCCACTGTAATCCCTCATTTGGTATTGCAACTTCTGTTTCTTGGGCACTGCCTTTCTCCACTGACTCTGTAAGGAGCCTGAGGTTGGCCATTTTGGATCACAGAAGTCAAAACTTGTCTTTCCTTTCTCTCCTTCAAATGACCAGGGCTGCCAAACCTTGTGTTGGAGATAGCATTTTAACCCCAGAATAGTTTCCATTTTTTATTTATGCATACATTTCTTTGCCTCTGCTCAAGCTGCCTGTATGTCAGATTTTGGCAATCAAGATGCAAAAAGAACTGTGTGGGACTGAGACTGAAAGAGGCCGCTGTGCCACAAGAGAAGTTATGAGTGTCCTGGGGACAAGTCAAGCTCCTTGGAGGTAACCGGGTTCACCAATTCTGCTGGAACATGGTAAGACAGGGATGGGTGTTACCAGCACTTGGAGCCAGATTTGTAATGTATATTTAGTTGTATGACACCCAGGCTTCCTTTGCCATTGAGAGGTACTCTATCCATGCCTATATTATTCGTGAGTTTGGTCTTTATGGCCTAATTTTCAGAGATAGCTGTCTCCTCCAGCCCCAGTGACTCAAATTTTACTTTGGGGGATTTATTTCCTGTGAATTCTTAAATATTTGCCCGATTGATTACATAAGGGGGAAATACTGCTGCTATATGTAAGAGCTGTGGGATTGGGCTCTTGAGGGTTAAGATTCTCCTGGCTATGATCATCTTCCCTGTTTGGTCAGCACCAACAAATTGAAGACAAGCAGAACATCAGCACACAGTACACAATTACATTTCTGACACGTTGCATCTTGCTGTGCTATCTCTTCTTAAATCAGAACCTGTTTTCACTCTTATAATTTAATAGAGCATGATATGAAGCCTTGAATAGAATGCATTTCTTTAAAATTTGACTAAAAATAGCTTTTCTTCCACAGTGAGCTCATGTCTTTTTGCTTTGTTTTATGATCACTTGACTTCCATTTCACACATACACATATTTTATGAAGTGGATTCATACAAATGAGATCTGTAAATTATTAATTTACTTTGTGATTCATTTTAATAGTTTCCCAATATGAGTTCTCAGAAAAAGCGTTGGCTGTTATGTAAATGGACATTTTGCAGACATAGCACCTTTTCTTTTACATAAACATAGTCAAGTATATACTTTTATGCTTTTCATTTGAGAAGCAGAAGAGTTAGTGGCTCCCGAGGAAGAGTTTAATTTACATACTTTTGTCACCTCTGGGTTTTGTTAATCTCTGTGACTGTAGGTTTGCAAAATAAATTGTATAAATTCGTTGACCAGACATAACATAAGGCCCTGCACTAAGTAAAAACTGGACTCTGTTCCTACTGAGTTAGATATCTGGAGTGAAGTTGTGGGAAAAGCTCTAATTTTAACTTTTTCAACCCTCTAAGACAACAGGGCTTCAAGGCCTAACTACATTATCTTCTGCTTCCCAAGGTTTTCTGTTAACTCTGGGAAATCAACATCTGCTGGGAACTCTCTGTATAATCCCTGGTCAGACAGTTGGCCCCTTCATGCTCCACTTATGTTTTAAATCCCTTTTCTGTGTACAGCGCAATTGGGTTTCTTGTCCCTGCATGGATTGTCCATTTTTATAACTACACTTTGCAGCACAAGACCTGGGCATTCTTGTAAGCAAATGAAAAAGTAAAAGCAGTGTTTTAAAGAGAGCTGTACCTCTGGTCCAGAGTTTCTCTGCCATATCTGTCACAAACCAAATTGCTTAAGGAGGGTGAGAAGGGAATTCACATTCCCAAAGTTCAATCAAAGAAAAAAGCCCTGCTCATGCTGCCTCATTAGCCTGGCATTGGTTTGTGGAGAGAGTGCCATCAGGGCCAATGTTTGTTCAGGGGAGCTGTGACTGATTACCAACAATGATGGGCCTGATTGGTCCGAAGGCCTGAAGAGACCTGCAAGGGGATTAACACTGGAGAACAGAAAATGGTCTTGGCACAAAGGACCTCATTAGAATAGATTTAGTTGTGTAAAGAAGACAAATTTGAAGGTGTCAGTTATGTTCCAAGGAAAACCCCTTTGTGACAGGACGCTTCATGAGCACAGGGGCTTTAACGTATTTACTCTGTTAAGGATATTCAGGACCAATGCACTAAATGTGGTGGTGAAAATGAATAAGGAGATTTGAAAAAAAGAAAAGAAAAAGGAGAAGTAGGAGCCAAGCTTAGGTTTCATGTATGTTAGAAGCTGTGCCTGTTGGCTCAAAAAGCTGTAACATTGGTTAAAGGGATTCTGAGCTTGTTTGCAGAAGGATGCAGTTTCAACAGACTTGCAGAAATCTGAAATATTAGAGTGACGTTAAGACCACACACCACCAGATCAGTATGACTTTTCAGAAAGCATTTGTTAGAATGTCCAGAAATCTGCTGAACAACAGGGTTCAAATATTTCCTCTCACTATTAGGCCATTATGACTGAAAAAAAAAAAAAAAGGAAGCAAATCAAATCATGGTGTTCGTGCAGTTTAGCAGGATAGCCAAAAGGACATCTGGCAAGTGGCAGAAGTTCAGCCGTGGACTCCTTTGTCTCTTAATCAAAGGGAAAACAATGGGAAGAGATGTCCCGTTGCACTGCTGCACAGTAGCTTGTTTTTGTACTTTGCCTTTGAAAGGAGACCTGATACTGATCTTCACAGTTAACCTGATTTCCAAAGAGACCTCCGCAGAGGGTATAAGCACTGAGCACTTAAAAAATCTGAACCCTGCAAGACAATTAAGATCATGCCTGATTTCATCACATGGTGACATAGCTGGTCTCTCAGCAGTATGTAAGTGCTAAAACAAGAGTCTCCACGAAGCCATCCCTCATCATGGACATAGACAGAGATACCTCAGGAGACAGGAACGTTCCAGTTGACTCCACAGCTTGAAGCTTCCTTAGTGCCAGCAGGAACTTCAGAAGGTAAAGTCCTGGGTACGTTGAAGTTGTGCTAAGAGTGTGGTTCTGCTTTAAAGGGAAACTCTGTGGAAACCTAACAGAAGAGCTGTGTTTCATAGAAACATCCCACCTAACATTGAGAAAATGGTATGGAGTATCATGACTGAACGCTAGAATTGCCAGTGCTACAACCTTAACTCTGTCCCTTGGTCCATCACAGTTCCAGTCTGGCAGGGCACACTTTAGGCAGGCTGAAAGGAAATTCTGAACAGTCTATAGCTTCCATTAATGTGTATCTTAACCTATTTCTCCCAGCATCTCTGAAGTCCCTCCCAAGCCAGTGGTCTTTTGTGTGTCCCATCCCATCATCATTCTCCCCTCCCTCCCAAATGCCTAAAGCAATGCTCTTTCTTAGCTGATACCTCTTTCCTGTGGAGTCTAACAGAGGGAAAATTCTGCTCCTGCTCTGTAAATCCCCCATATACTCTGAGAAAGACATTTATCAAATTTATTATCAGCTAAGCATTACCTGCTTCAGGTGATTCCTGAAGACTATAGGAGGTGACAGTTTAGAGAACAGCCATACCTCTACTCCCATACCTGGATTATATCTTTTTCCTGCTCCAACAGGCAGCAGGAATGTGAAACAAACGTTCTCCTTTCACTGTTGTTAAATTGTGGCCAAGAATGCTACAACTGTAAGTTCATCAGCTTAATCAATATTAACGGTAATCACAAGAAAATTTCTTTAGGTTAAATGGGAGATGTTTTCATTTCAGATGAAGACCTTCAACCAGCACTCAACCATGAAGTAGATGTCTGCTGGTTGTTCATCATTTTGTCATATTTTAACTCTCATTTATAACTGGGTTGTATTTTTTTGAAAAGAAAAAAATCCCAAACTATAAAGTTCCCCTGTTCTTGGTGGTGAATATTTTGCTGCACAGCTCATGACATCTGAATGTACATATAACTTACCTGAACAGAAGAATTCTTTCCAGTTCCTCATCAACCATTAATAATGTTGTTGTTAACCAATACCTGAGTTCTGTATCATAAACTGTGCTGATTTTTACTTCTTGCAGACTGCAGATCCCCATTACTTGGGGGGGGGAAAAAAAGGGGTTATGTAGGTGACTGTCTCCATTAATTAAGCTATTCAAATCCAATTAGGATTTTCTAGAGGGTACTTTATCTCATTACAGTTCTCTTAACTTAAACAATAAAACAAACAAGCAGAAGCTACAAACCCAATCTCGCTGTTCCCCATGTCACGATGAGTTAATGCCCTGCTGGCCAGAAAGTGAGCAGTGATGCTAACATGTCTAGTCAGGCCTGCTCTTGCCTTCATTTAAGGAGGGGAGCGACTCTGATGTTCATTAGAGACACTCATCACTGTCACAAGAGAATGGCAAGTCTTCACACCACAGCAGCAGTGGCCCACCATGGTCCTCATATTCCAGCAGCAAGAAGCTTTTGGATGAAACTTGCCTTTGTAGGCAATCACAAGCCTGGCTACTGCATTTAAAGGTGAGGCCAAAGTTCTGTTCTTGATTCAAAAGGCACTGCCTATATGGTGAGAGCGTAGCACGTGTGAGGATTTCCAGGACTAAGGCTCAGCATCGTTGTTTCTCACACAGGATTTCACCCAGTCATGTGGAAGTGAAATGCTACACACACCAAGTTGTTTTGCCATCTGGACACTGCTGGAAGCATTTTGCTTTTCATAAACAGACTGAGATCATCTTTCCTCATTAGCTAGGTCATTGAATGGCTAGCTATCTTGCCATATTACAACATGCACACTCCAATGCCTAATCATTTCAGACCAATAGCTTCCAAAAAACAAAAATAAGGACAGATCCATAAATTTAGATTTCTTTGCTGAAAGATGCCCCAAACTCATGTTCAATGCTACTTGGCAGTGTGAATGAGCACCAGGTCATTTACTCAGCAGTGACAATGATTGGCAGTTCTAAGAGAAATACCCAGATGCTCCTGTTCATTTCTTGCCACCTTGCAGGACACTGGCAGCTGACTGTAATCCAAGAGAGGATTCATAAACCAGAAGGAGGGGGTAATAAAGGCCAGATATGCTGGGGAACCCATGAGACCAGGGAACAGGCTGTTCTGTCAGTGACTCAGAAGCAACCTCCTCCCTTAGGAGTCATTATATGGTTTTTTTTGTTAGAGGGCAGGATTTGAATGAATGAGAGACTTGATGGATATACGTAGTAATATTTCTATTTGGGAATTTGCACAGTCAAGAAGAACAATCTAAATAATCTCTGAGTGCTCATAAAAATGTGTAGCCCCTGAACTAGAACAATGTAGGACTTGGCAAGCTGGATCTCTAAACCCTTTTGCCCATAGTAGGTGCAATTGCTGGCATACATGTGGAACTCAGTAGTTACCAGGGACGAAGCAAACTGAGAATTAGTTTCAACACTGAACGTCACCAACAAGCCTGAGAGAGAGAAAACAAATATGCCAAAGTAGTTTTAAATGAGAGGGTTTCAAAACACTTGTCATTGATATCAAAAAGGACAATGTGGCACACAACTCCTTTCCTCCTCTGGTCTCTGAGGCAAAGCCTTTTTGTCTGCAGTGTTGTTTCGTACCATATCAGATTCTGCAGTAGTGCAAAATTGCATGTGTTGACCCTCCTTTTGTCCTACCCTTCTTCCACAAGTGGTGAAATTACAAACTATATGGATAAACAGCAATTTAGAGATCAGCTCTCTGTAATCCTACTTTCCTTCAGTGCATGGATTCAGAAGGGACAGCATCACAGACCTTGTCACTTTATCAGCTGAGCTGGGCAGAAGCTGGGAATGCTGTGGAGGGCATAGCTGGAAGCAAACGAGGGGAAATAGGACAAACATCTGTAGGAATTCAATATCTATTTGCTCTGCTGCTGACAGTGCAATGTGTTTGTGTGAGACAACACTTGCAGCGAACTTTAACACCAGGGTCTGCTCTGTAATGCTGGTGAGCCCTACCAGCAGAATTTCCTTGTGACGACTGAATGGTGAAACAGGTTTTTTCTCAGAAGCTAGAGAAGTATTACAAGTATTATTAATGGATTAATGGATGTTGTTATACTGCCCATTTCCTAGAGGTGTTGTAGCTAATTTTAGCCAACATGCATCAACCCTTTGTGCAGTCACGTGAAAACACACCAATCTTGAAGGAATGTGCAGAGCTACAGGATGGGCACACGAATTTTAGATGCCTGAGACAGAGTCTCAGTGCCAATGACATGTCCGTGCAACACATACCCCGAGCCCAGCATTTGGGAAAGCTGACTTGGGCAACTCTACAGAGCCCAAAATAACCATCCAGGGAGGAGAGCAGAAATAACATGCATCAGACATGCAGTCATTCTGGCTGAGCCCTGAATCTTTCACCCCTTCCAAAGACAACTTTGTAGATGACTAAATCACAGGTTTGCTTCTGGAATGCAGCATTTACCGCTGATTTGAGGGGATAGTGCCACAACTGATAAACTTGACAACCCCTGTTTAACCTCAGGGAGATTGTGACCCCGGGGGAAAACCGTCTTTGTCGATACCTAGGATTAGGCTGAGCTCCTGGGTGATGCTACAGAGATTGCCTCCTAGGCATGTGATGGTGTCACAGTCACCAACAAACAGGAGTTTCTGGATGATCTCTTCAGTGACCCTTGCAGCTGGATCTCATCTGCTGTGGATGAACCAGTGGCCACTGTCACCATTTGTCACAGTCTGAGGAGGACAAGGCCAGATGACTGAAGACAGGGGGTTTGAAAAAGGGAACAACTACTTGGTTCTGTCTTAATTCTGAAAACCTGCTGCCTTGCTGACATTTTTATTCCTACACCATGTACTCCTGTGGCTGCTGGCATGGTTTTCACAGATGCTCAGACTAAAATTAACCACTACAGCCACCGGTCTGAACAATTGCATAATCTGGGCCACAGGGTTTAACCCACAACCTTGCCTCTGCTAAACTGATCCAGGTGGTCATTCCCGTAAGGTGGAAGCATAGCAGGAGAGACCTGAGTGAATGGTGACTTTCTTCTCTAGCTGGTGTACATCAATGCAAGAAAGCAATCAGCCACAAGATTTCTCACCAAGTCCTCAGGGTAACACATCATACAGGTGCTGAGCAGTCTGTGTCTGTTGTTCTTTGTCTAACTTCAGGTTTTGCATCAGTAGCCTCCCCATACAAGGTGGGAGTCATCTCATCTGACATCAGATGTCTCCATCTGAGCGGGTCTTTATCATCAGTGAAATAGGTACTTGTAGGCATGAGTCACCAGCCCTCTTTGAAATGTCTGCATTGGGGTGAGATGACTCATGCTCTTCCCATTTTCTACAAAGGAAGCTCAAACCTCAAGCTCAGATAACACCTCAAGATATTAAGACTAGCCGAGCACTACTCTTAATATCTTGGGGAGTGTCAGTGGCCCAGTCGAACTCCTGGCCTGTCCTTTCTAAATAAAGCAAAACATTTGCCCTGAGAATGATGTGTCTAATTCACGCCTACTTAAGTGGGCACTCTCAAACTGGAAACAGCCCAGTTTCAAGTCAAGTGTAAATATCATGGAAATACCTCCTGTCCCTGGCTTCTATATAGCCAGCTTCTATATTTTGCTGATGTTTTACAGTCACGTCTTCCTGTTATCTTTTAAATTATATTTCTCCAGCCACCTTCTACTCCCGATGAGCTACTGAGAGACCAAACAAAGCACACAAGGAGTGGACATAGCAAAGAGAGAAGCTAAGACATACAACTAATTCTGCTAGCTATATGAAATAAAGTGATTGTCCAAAGGATTTTTTTCGCTCTTGTCTCTTCTATTTTTTTAAAAAAAATAGTAGTTACTTATGACAGCAATAGAGATTTCTCCAACAGAGTGATCTTAGTGGGCAGTGTCCATTTAAATTAAATTTTTCTAATTAAATAGCTAACTTCATCAAGCAGCCAAAATCAATGCTTTGTATTAGACACGGACCCAAACTCATTAAGGCTTTATTATTCAAGCATGCACCTCCCTTCAGCTTTTATCTCCCCTCAAGGGTTTTCATAGTAAAGCAGGCTTTTTTTTTTTTAATTAGCCCTTCTGCCCTGGAGTCTTCTATTTGATTTTCCAGTATCCAGGGAAGTATTGTTTTTTTTAACTACTCAATCCTTGAATAGAAAATTTTGCCTCTTAGTTCTACGTCATCAGTGATAATAAAGCTTTGTGGAAGACATTTTGATAACGCAGAGACAGAAGTGCACAAAGGCAAAGCGACACTTCAAAGGAGCATTAGCTCTGATATTGGAATCTCATTTATCTAACTCACTCCTAAAGGACAAGTTAGCAATTCACGAGGGTGCAGTTCGCACGCACACATGAAGTGGCATGAAAGGCCTCTTGCTTCAGCAGAGCTGCCTGATCCCAGTGCCCTTGAGCATGTGGAGCTTTATGAATGCTGTTGTTGTATTTTTATTTTTCCTTGAATTTCTTTATTTTCATATGGAGAACCAACTGCTTGCTTAGCTGTTTGTCTATGTGTTGTGTGGGACCCAGAAATGGCTGTAAAAGGATAGTGATTATTGCACGAGGTGTAACCTGCAGATTTGCTGCTTTCCCCTGTATGTTGAGTAGTCTGTGACTGCTCGCCAGCCCACAACTACCCATGGTGCACGTCTCAGTGCCAAGGATGCTGTGCCTTTGCTGCTTCACTGTGGTGTATCTCATTGACAGGATAACCAATGCACACCTATCAGGGTGTAATTAGTCAGTGACTTGTATTCAGTGGGGATGAGTATATGTCTTATCCACTGGAAATATCACAGGCACCTATTCAGGAACTATAATTTTATTAATGAGGGCATTAGAGCATGTTGTCCAAGGGATTCCTCAAAGCTCAATCCAGATGCTGGACTGGATTGCTGTCAGTGACAGGTGAATCTGTATGGTGGGTACCACCCTGCAGGAGCACCAGTGAACCTGGAGTAGCTCACAGGGACTCATCTCAGCATGCCGTCTTCAAGACAGAAGGGCTCATCTGCTGTAGCAGCCAGGGCTCCCAGAAGATGAAAGCATCTAAAACTGCTGTCACCTCTTCCATTATTTCCATCCTCCGCACAATAACTCCCTGTGTGCCAGCCTTGAGTGCCAAGGCAGACATTGTATATCTGTGGCACAAAACAACCTGGTGCTGAGCTGGGTCAGACAGACACACCCCTGGTAAATTTCCATTCTGGCAGGTAGCTAATGCATCTGTCTCCTTCCCTTTACCAAAGGCTTATACTCACCTTACTTCTGCGCTCAGCTGACAACTGCCAAAGTCTCCACACCTTGCTGAAAAAATGGGATGTCAAAACTGAGACCAAGAAGTGAAAGCTTTCAGCAAGAGACAAGCTCAGGAGATAGTGTGACTGGGAACAAGGCATTTGGTGAAGTTTTACCTCAGTTATTTTCAAACTAACCATCATCACATGAAGAAAACTCAATGTGAACTGTCAGCAAATTGTTGTCCAAAGCACAAGACAGTTTCAGGCAGTAACTTCAAAAGGAAACTGTTCTATTCCTTTTAGTGAAAGAAATGTCTGCAAGTTGCCATTTAAATGTCTATGCAAATTAATTCATTCAGTGATCATTTTGCTCCTGCTAATGAGTTTATCTATATTCTTCCAAAATCCCCAAAGCCTGGGGAATTTAAGGTTGTGCACTGTTTTGGGGAAAACCACAACAGTAGCAGATGAAAAATGGAATATGTTGAAATAGTGTCAAATAACGGAAATTGGCCTGAAATGGCTGTCAGAAAAATTTTGCCTCACTTTCTTGGTACAATCAGCTCATTTTCAAAGTTAATTGTCAGAAGTGAGCCCCAGCCCAGCACAGAGGGCCCTGAGTTGTGCATTAATTTTCATACGTACTCTGTATGTTTTCATATTTAAATTGGGTTGCCACAGAATCCCTGATCCATCCTGCCAGGACTTTCCCAACAAAAGAATACTTAAGGCAGAGCTTAGCACCATCCTACTCCCCACCAGGGTTTGGAGATAGCGCTTTCTTCATTCTGCATCACTAGCATGGGAGATAATTTCCCCTACAGTTGTGCTTGTCTGCCTCGCATTCCTGCAGGGTCCACACATGAAGGGAGAGGGCTGGCAGCACAAGCAGGTGGCTGGCTTTGCAGTGCCCCATGTGTACTCATTTCTCTTTGTTCTTATATCCTTTTGTTCTGCATTTTTCTGTGGGTGTCAGGTTAGCAGTGGATGTTGCTATGTTGCCTCATCTGAACCTGTGTGATTTTGGTAAGCCAAGCCAAGCTAGCTCATGCTCTACTGGAAAGTATTGGACAGTATTGGACGGTAACTGAAAGTCTCCAGAGTGGAGTGTCCCTGGTGCTTGCTCCAGCCTGTGATGGGGATTCCCAAGCCCTCTGACCTGACACTTTACCTGCATGTGTAAGCACTTCTAACCCTGGTCAAATCCAGTCAAGGCTGCTTCTTGTCATAAATCACAGATCCGTGGTAACTTAAGAAGCTCACGGGGACACAGGTTTCATAAATGTGTGACCCAGGGATTTCATGTGCTCCATATTCAGAAGCTGGCTGGCTGGCAAGCTGAAGAATATGCTGCTTTTAAAATATGTTCCACGAAGAGCATTTTGAATACAGATAATTTGCTTGGAACATTGCTAGTGGACTGAAAGGGAAAATTCTCTTTTTAGCCAGACCATGATTACGACCATGCCAAACATACCAGCTATGCTAGGTATTAAAAACAAATACCTAGCTCTTAGGAACTCTTTAGATCGTTAGCATATCTAAAAGTGCCTCAGGAAATAGGACTGCCTCAGGCCTTTACTTTCCACCTAGACTATCCTTCTGCTCCAAGATAGAATCAATTAGATGTAAGCCAGTTTTTTGACAAGAGTTTTTCTAGTCTGCTCTTAGAAACCTTTAGCAACAGAGACTCAATAAACACTCAGGCAATCTCCCCCAGTGTCTCACAATGCCTAGAGTTAGGAAACTTAATTTTCTGGTCTAAGTCTCCCTTGCTGAAGTTTAAGTTCACTTTTCCTTGTCCTGCCTGTGGTGGAAAGACTATTCCCTGCACACCAGCAACAGCATATTTAAGGGCTGCAGTCCTCATTCTAAATCTGTTTTCCTTTCTGGTCTTACTGAGCGCTGCCCATGTGTACAGTCTTTTCCTATTGGTAGTGTTATTTAGACACTCCTACCCTCCCGGGTCATTGTTTTCCTTTGAATACTGAAATATATCAAGTGGTTTTGTTTTGATGTGCTGTTAGATGCCAAATAGAGGTCTCCAGCAGATCTGTGGTGCTCCCAGTGTCTTATGGATGACACTTACCTGAGTGACTCGAGTGTCTCCTGCATACTTTCACCACAGTGTGTTATCATCCATGCATGTTGAATTGGAAACTGTCACCCTTAGGTCTTTCTGCGGAGCTTCTGGTGGCCAGGAACACCAAGAGCTACAGAAGTAAAATGGCTCGAGCAGTTCCCTCCAGATCAGAGGCAGGGGTGGGAATAGGCAGCAGGAGGTTGGTTTTAGAGAACTGTGTGGAAAGCAGGGAAAGAATATGGGAATGCAAATGTCAGGGGTTCAGAGGGAAGCCCTCATCAGAGTTGCAGCCAGTTCCCAAACCACTCTCCTGCATTCCAGCCCATCCTGGAGTTCTCTCTCTTTGCTCCAGACAAAACAAAGTAGTTAATCTAGCACTCACAGCCTTAAAGAAGTCCACGAGGTGGTGAAGACCATACAATATCAAACTCAGATACACACCTGGAGTCCTCCATGAGTGTTTTTCTGCTGTGCCAGAGCACGGTTCAGAAGTGAAACCAGCCAGCAAAGCAAACACTCGGTGCTGCAGGGGAGTGCCAGTCTCACTCGCAGTCTCCACAGCACTGTGGCACGTCTCGGCTGAGCACAGCCCCTCCCTCTCTCACTGACACAGACCTGGGTCGGGGGATACAGCGCTGAATTCAGGGAGGTCACAGCACAGTGTGGTGACAGCACCAGTGCAGGGTCAGAGCACAGGAAGGATGACTGATGCACGCAAGGGTGGCAGGATGGGGAACGAGAAAACAGAACCTGGAAAGCTCTGAGCATATTGCTTTCTTGTTACCAATATTCATTTGCATTGAGAAGGCAGCTTTTTTTTCCAATCATCGCCAGCATTGAGCATATTTCCTGACTATTTGGAGTGGTCCAGTCAGGTAAGATGCTCTCATTGAAAGTTAGATTGCTTGGAAATGAGAAAGTCTGTGTTTGAAGAAAGCCACCTTATTGTTTTTCCTTGATGCCTTATTGTTTGTCAGGCACTGACAATGCTCGATCCCATGTGCACAGCATCCATGCCTGGAAGGAAGGCGCACTCTGGTGAACAGTCGCACAAGGCTGTCATCCTGGCTGCAGAGAAACAAAAGCTCCAGGAGGCACTGCTGTCAGGAGCAGAGGGGACATCGAGCCTCGCAGCTGTCACTCTCTGAGTGAAGCTCCCTATTCACTCACCTCCTGCCATCCATGCTCATCGGGACTCCAGATATTCCCCCCCTCCTTGTCACTCATGAGCCCCCAGGAATGCTAATGCCATACCCTCTCCCCTGCAGCATGAACAAGAAGCTCTGTTTTGAACTTGGTTTAGTAGGAAGCCTCACATCAATAATAGACAAGATTCAGGATTTGGTTGGGGTTTTGTTGTCTGTCTTGTTGTGGGTCTGCAGCAATGAGCCAGCTCCTGTGCCCCCAGCAAAATTATTTATGAATGTTCCACAGAGACCTGGTCCTGTCAAGAAGTAATTAAGCCAAATGCTCGCTGGCTGCACCGCTTGGCTATTGTGGCAGTCATCCTCACTGATCACTGGCAGAACAGGATACTGCCCTTATTAAAATAGACTACCTAATTGCCTCCTCTGGGAAGGAAAGGCCCTTTCCAAATCCTCATCTGCTTGGAAAACAGCGGATACAAAATCCCTGTTTGTATCTCTATAAAAATACATGTATAGGTGTTCATATGACTGTAGTTAATGCATACACACTAGCATGTGCACACAGGCATCAGAGAAAGGTGATAATGGCATCTTGAGTATCTCCTGCATTGTGTGAGGCAGTGGGCAGCTGATATGGTGGTAGATGGATCTCACCAGGCATCACAGAGACGACAGCCCAATACAGCTGCATAAGGAGACAGAGCCAAGTAGCTGGGTCCCTTCACACCAGGCCCTGATGGATAGTCCCTGCCTTGCTGCCCCCTTTGCTACAGCACAATGTCATAGACCTTCTCCCAGTTTGTGGTCTCACAGGCCAGGAGCAGGAGAGAGGCTTGTCACTCTGTATTTACAACATTTTGCAGTATTTGCACCCTAAAAAAAGCAGGAGCACAGCTTATCCCACGTCTTGGAGCACTGCTATCAGCACTTGGCCCACTGATTCGTATTTTTGCAGAGTGCTGAGACTGGTGAATGGTGCGGCCAACTCAAACCAACATCTCCTATCAGTCATATATCCCAGACACCAGATGTGGTGTGATCAGTGCCCTGATGGAAGATATGAGAAGGTAAGGATGGATGAGGAGGACACGCTGACCCAGTAACTTGTCTTCTGTTGTGCAGTAAGTGCTGACAACAGAAGTTTCAACACATGATGGAGATGTATGTTTTCTCATATGAACTGTGAATTTTGTTTCCCAGTCTGACAGGTCTCTCCAGTTCAGGACTCAATGCAACTCCCATTCTGATGGCTACATGCCACTTCTCCTCTACTACTAAAAAGAAAATAGGCTAAAGAAAAAAGTGGAGGAAGGTCACTATGACATTTCTGGTCTCCTCCCAGATATCTGTTCTTCCACAAAGATGCCTAGTTGAGTGAAATTTTGGGTATTCACATCCTGTGTTAAGTAACATATTCCAGCACTTGAGTACATTTTGGCGAAGAACTTAATTGAACCTGCCTTTTGCTAGTTTTATATAGTGGCCACTACCTCCTGTACTGGAGGAGAAAGTTAAAACCTTTTTCCTGTTCTCCATGTTCACATCACTCATGAGTTCACAGACCTCTAGAATCTCTTCTCTGCATTTTCTCTTTTACAAGAAAAAGAGCCCCAGAAACATTTATCAATGTTACGTTTTATCTGCCATTTTATTGCCCATTCCCCTTGCAACTCTTCGCATTTAGCTTTGATTTTACTACACCTATTAATTCTTTTTCCTACAGCTATAAACTTGAACTTTCACAGATGAAGAATGGGTGTACCGTGGAGCCATGGCTCACGTACACCACAAGCGAGAGTCCTTCTGCTGTGTTGGAAAGCCTCTTCAAAGCAGACAGCCTTGGATCTGATTTATGATGTCTCCAAGGAGAGCTTAATTTGTAACTCCTGAACAGAAATTCCTAAAGATTTCAGAAGCAGTTAGCCCCACTCTGCTGGCTGAGGCTCATGCCTTGTAACAGAGAGGACCCACTCCTGGTAGCTGATGCCTTTGGGAGAGGTGCAGGGCATTGATTGATGTAACTGGATATATGTTCTGCTCTGCTATAGTGCAGGAATAGAACTTTGTGAGGCATGAAGGGTCTTGTTTTAACCCAGTTTTCAGAGGAAAGAGGCAGCTTGCTGCTCTGCCACCAGTCTGTGATTTTTAAAAGCCTTAAAACACTGGTAGCGAAGGGCAGCTGCCCATGGGTTAGATACAAAAGGAACTTCTTTTGACCTGGAATGAATTCCTCTTTTCCTAGTTTCACAGCATGTGCCACCAGAGCAAAAGGATTTGTAAAAGCCTATAAATAAAATGTTTACCAAAAAAATGGGGCAGCTGCACTTCCACAAGCCTCTGCTTCTCTGCCATAGACACATCCCTTATGTGCCCAAGAGATGGGTGAGGTGAATGAGGTAAATGCTGAGCTGTGAATTCCTGAGCCACCCAGCCTGTTACTAATTACCATGATTAAATATTGACACAGTGACTGCACACAGGGCTCCCAGGCAGAGATCAGTACCCCTCAGTGGTGGCAGCAGAGAAATCCAGACAAAGAAATAGTTCCCCAAGCACTTAAACTGCAAGACCCCATCCTACAATTATCATTCCCCTGGGGACTGGCAGTATGTGTGAGAGCTTGCAGAGCTCTAGCAAGAGGCAGGTGGGGGTCAGGAGGTTTCTGACCCCAAATCATTGCCTTTGGGACTCCCTTTGCTGCAATCTCCAGCAGCTGGGTAGGGTGAGTGGGGTGAGGCAGCACAGTGGGATCTGCTTCCCTGCAGCAAACACAGGCTGTTACTCTGAAGAATAATAGGGCCCTGCTGCTCTGGCTGCCAACCCCAGGGCATCCTCAGGGAAGCTCCCAGTCCCACTTGGCTGCCTCCCTGTATGCCTGCCCAGGCTGGCAAGCCTGGTAATTGCATCCCCCTGCACACTCCCTCAAGCTTCTTATGCCCTGTCCTTTCATGGGTCCCAGTCAGAGATCAGGACAAAAGCTTGTGAATCTACACTTGAGATTGCTCCTATTCAGGAAAACATCTAATCATATGTCTTAAGAGTGTCTTGCACAGGGATGCACAAGCATACCCAAAATGGGAAGATTTTGCCCTAGAGAGACTTGCTGCCAGAACAGGGAAGACTCCAGAGGCTGTAGCTCTTTCTTCTCTCTCCTCCTCTTCCCCAACACTCCTGGTTAACATGCTGGGCTGTGTGCCAGGGGAGCAGATGTACTACAGCATGGTTTTTACTCCCATATCGTAGCCGTGTCCACCACTGATTTTGACCATGGTCATTTTTTAATACAGCAGCTGACTTGGTCACAAGTGAAAAATAAAATATGATCCCTTGCAATTGCAAACTGGCCAAAGCCATCTGAGCTCCTTCTCCTCTGGGAACAAGGAGCAGTATCTGTGAAGCTCCTCTGTATCCCGTGCATCTACTAGCCCAAACTCCATTCCTTTTTCATTAGATTTTCCCTCTTCATCTCTTCAAATCATACTAGGAAGTTGCAGAAGCCAGGATGAATTTGTGCCAGGTTAGTACTCTTAGAGCAGCAGAATATTAAATTTCTCAGCTTGACCCTGCTCCAGTGCTAAAGCTTTTTAGGAATGCTGCCTGTTGCTCATGTTAAGAACAACCACTTCAAAGTCTGAAACGCTAAAGAGCATCTGCTTTGTAGCAGAGTTTTCTCATCCTGATGCCAAGCAGAAAAGTCTCTTTTACTTCAAAAGTGATGATGGAAGTGGTAGCTTTTTGAGATTGTATTTGCAGGGAAACAACTAAGACACAGCTTGTATACTGATACAAAATGTTGCAAGGCACCAATTTCTCCGTTCCCCTGGTTTCACACTGCAGCTTCCAGCAGCTTTGCCACTGTAGGGTGAAGTGCTGCAGCTGCCACAGCTGCCGTGAGGCTGGATGGGACCACCCTGGCTCCAGCTTCCCTCCTTGCTCCCCCAGGAGCAGTGAGGATGGGGGAAAGAGGGAAGAAGTTATGCTGCAGCTTCTTTCCCCATGGAGTGTCAGAGGCTGCAAAGACAGATGGAGGCAAGGGGCCAGAGAGAGGACTAAGGTACTCGCTTGTGGTGGTTGCTTATCACCTCTCAACATATCTTCTGCCAAGGCCAGCTCATGTTCAGAGCCAATGGCAGCCCTGAAAGGCACTCACAGATCCTACTTATTTGGGAGGGGGAGAGGAAGAGGAGAAGACAGGTCACAATGCATTTATTATCCACCCCAGAGACAAACAAGCAGCTGTTAATTACCAGACTGTAGCACATACAGCTGTAGCATACATGACTTATACTGGAAACTGTTGTTTAAAGAGAATATCAAGGATGATATTCTTTTGGCTTCTGGTTTGCCTGTACTGAGCATGGTGCTTTGTACTTTAGTACAAGCACGGTACATTTCCAGTTAACCAGAGCTTAGCTGGGAAGAAGCCTGAGCCCTCCCCCCAGGTTTGTGCATGGGGCTGGGAGAGGGGTCCACTCCACCTCAGACCTTACCCCTGTCTTCAGGGATGATGCTGGAGCTGAGGGAGTCATTCTAACCCAGGTGTAGGTCCCACACATCTGGCCTGATCAAACTGGTTTTTAGCAACTGAGAGCTGCACAGTGGCCAGCAGCAGAAGTGCTTATCCAGTGGGAATGAAGGGGAGGGTGATGTGGGAGTTTGCAGGGAAGGAAACACACTTTGTCCTGATTTCTCCAGGTACTTTTGTGACCTTGAGAAAAGTGAAAGGAGCTTCAGTTCTGTTCTTCCACTTTTGATGATATTTTAATATTCATTAATTAAAACAGTTGTGCATTCAAGTACTTGAACACTCGCGGTTTAGGTGTATCTTCAACCAGCACTTGAGGATTGGGATGAACACCGTGGTCCATAGCCAAACAGCTGTGAAGCACATACACGAGAAGTGACACACCAAGATCTTAGGCAGCCATTTGACTTATGCTGCTTTCAGCTGTAGCTTCTTTTCTTGCTATTTCTCACCCCTTAAGAATCCCCACTTGTTACTCCATCAGCTCCTGGTGTGGGGCCAAAAGGTGAACCAGCCTGGGTTGGAAATAACTTCATCTATATAGAAGTTGTTTTTAACACAAATCAAGTCTTCAATCTCTTCATTTGTGTCCTGACAAATAGTCTCACTGACACAACTGAGAGAGCAGGGATGGAAAGGAATGAGTGGGCAAATGCAGAATGAAGTCCCACTTGAGCTAGACCTCCTCCAGAAGTGTGCATGCCACCCAGGTGCTATCTCCTGCTCATGTTGCTGCTGCTGTGCACACAGGGGCTGCCTATTGCTCACACTCTTCAGAATCTATGTGGGCAGCACAGTAGTAAATGCACTCTAAATATGCATATCAGCAACTGCTTTACGTCTACTGAAGAGCTGAATGTGTAACAGAGAAGGCAGTAGTTCAAGTGGTAGTCCCAATTCTTGCTGCTGTTGGTTCCTCAGTGACTCTTCCCTAGTTCCCATTTTTTCTAGCTCTACTTCCACTTCACACATTAAAACACAAAACAAAGAATTTCTATCCTTGTTTATGCAAATCTGTAGCCAGAATTTTAGTTATTGAAAAAATAGCATGGGCTTAAGTACAGTTGGTCTGAATTTTCTGTTGAAATTAATCAGATTTTACTCCCTTCTTGAGAGCAACTAAATACTTGGTGGTAACTTACACCTCTACAAATCGAGTACCTATTGTCCACCTGAATTTTATTCAGCCTTCTTTCAAATCGCCTTGTCTCCTGCTTTCCAGAAGAGAAAACTTCAAACGCTTAAGTTCAGCCTGTAAAAGTTGTTCATGGGTTGGCACAGGGTGTGTGAGCTGAGACAAATGTTGTCCCAGGCTATCTGTCACTTCAAAAGCCATCAGTCCAATAAATCAGAAGCTGATTTTACATTAAGGCATCCATGGCACATTGGGTTCTATAAATACATCACAGTGGAGACTTCTATAGGTTGTCAAGGGGCAGGTTTGTATTTATGGCACCCAATGAATAAAAAGAGGGAAAATTAATTTCCTGTTTTGAAATGGGTCTCAATTTTATCATAGGGAAAACTACATCACAAAGCTCACTGCAATTTAATGTACACAGCTTTCCTATTTAGCCATTAAGCAGATTATTCTCTGCTGGATGGATGTGTCATTCCTTTTAATGTTAATGATAGTCCCACATATGCCATGACAGAATAACTGTCTAACTATGTGAACCATTTAATCCCTAAAGGAAAATGGAGTAAATCCTTCAAGCAATGTGGGATCTGCCAGACAAGTGATGTGAGCCTGTGAAGGGTAGAGAGAGCTTCTAGCAGGGCTGAAATGTAGGGATGTTGCTTTGCCAGTTTTGGCAGCAAAGCCAACTGAAGATGTTCCCATCCATCCTGTCCCCGACCCTGTCCCCTTGGGTTGTCATCCCCTGCTCCCTGAGTTGAAGCAACCATAAAAATGAGCTGCTAACAGGACTGAGGTTTAAATCACCCCTTCAGAAGAAACCAGAAACCCATTTGCCCTTGTTGGTCTTTAACCCAGCTCATTTCACAGTTCTGCACATAGTTGTACCAGAGGCACTGGGAGCAGCAAACAGTGGCCAGAGTCCAGGAAGGAGCAATCAGGGAAGGGCTGGGGAGAAAACTTCCTATGCTGGCATAGGGAGGGAGCAGGCAAGCTGAAGGATGTGGAGTTATGCCAGAGTGCCTGCCTTGGCACACTGTGCATGGCTGTGCCACTTCTGCACAGTAACACTGGCTCACGGAGCTGTGGCTCGCCCAGCTGATGACTCCAGTGGGGCTTGGTCAGCACATGGCTTCTCACCCATGCCTTTTCCCAGGGTTTGAGGTGGACTGTCCAGTTCTCCTGGATCACAGCCAGGTTATTCAAGGTACATCCCTGCTGTCCACCCTCTGAGGCACCTCTAGAAGTCATGGACACATGCCAGGGCAGCATGACAGGGGACTCCATGATCCAGAAAATCCTGAAGATGAATGGAAAAGACAACACCAAAATATCCTTTGGAGTTCTCTATGCAGCCATAAAGCAATTGTTTAGATGGACAAAAAGAGCAGGAGCTGGATGAAAATCAGCTCTGAGATCCACTGATTAGGCTGAAGAGGAAACTGGGATTTTACTCTTTTATGAGGCTCCTGTTACCACTGAGCTATGTCAGTAAAATCAGCTTTAACTGTGTCTTTTCACACAGATTTCACAACTTAACAAGTTTATCAATAAACAAACCCATTGGCATTACTTAATATCTTGAGTGCTAACTTGCCAGGAGGTCAGAGCCACTGCAGAGGAGCTAAGCTGGTCCTGCCCAGTCTATTCCCATAGGATGAAAATCCAGTGGGTATCCCCAGTAACAGCCCACCTGCAGACCTGGGGTACTTCCATTCCTTGCACTTTGTCACAAAACAGGTATTTATTTAAGAAATAAAGAAGGTTCTTGCATTTGGAGTTGAGAATCTTAGAGGTCTTTTCCAACTTTAGTGATTCTATAATTCTATGATTCTGTGATTTTTGAGGTAACCCTCATGGCATTAATGCAAGATTATGTCATATGAAGGAATGCAGTCAGTCATGGCAAAGGAGGGGGATTAAACCAGACTTTTGCTGCTTCAAACATAGAGTAGGTCATCAGATCAAGTTGTTTCCTTTCCCCATAGGGTTTTCTTCCATGGGTGAGTCAGTTCGGATTCACACAGAGTCTCTCATATTGTACAAACAGGATACGAAAGAGAAAATAGCCAGGAGGACTCACACTGCAGATCTGGCAGGTCAGCTTCTGCAAGCCCTGTTTGCATCCCACCTTCTCTTGCCTGTCCAAGACTGATGGGGACTTTGTAAAGTCCTGATGTGTTGCTGTGGTCAAGACAGCTCCACATCCAAGGCTGCTGCTCACTGGTTGCTGGCAGTGGCTCCTGCCTGTGCGTTTGACCTGCTCTTCTGTCTGGCTGTGGTTTGGTAAGCCACATCCCTGCTCCGATGACACTCCCTGCATTGGATACCACTTGCTGTAGCAGTATCAGCAACAGCAAACAGGAGAGGGGAAGAGAACAGAGGACCTTTCAAAGGATACTTCATGAAGAAATGCCCATCTTAGCTAGGAGAGCTGTGCTGTTCATCAAGGAGGCTGTAGACTGTGACCTGTTTTGGGGGTGACAGTGGAAGTGTCAGTAGAGACGTAACTGAGCATGGTTGTCCATTCAGAAGCAAGTGTCCACCATCTCCATTGCCAGGATAGTTAATATGAACATTGGTCATTTCATCAGTCTTTTCCTTCTTGGAAGCTCTACTCCTCTGCTATCATGGCTAATGAATAATTTTTATGGGATATTGGGAATGCAGATTGAGACTATTTAAGTACCACTGCCAGAAAAGAGTGCGCGCATTCTGAGAAATGACGGGTAGGTGACAGGCACTGACTGGAAGGTTTACTCTGCCAAACAACAGCTGCAAAGGCAAAGGAGAGCAGGGGTTTCAGGGACCTGCAAGACCACATGAGCTGCCCATCAGACGTGCTGGCTTCAGTGGCAGTAGTCAGAAGCATGCTATTCACATCTTGTGTGTAATTTGCTTGCGTGTCTAAATGCCTGATACACAACAGTAAGCTTCAGGCCACAGCAGATGAGTGAATGGCTAAACTTGGTCACTTTGCTTTGATTGTAGTAACTCTTAGCATCATCATCCCATTAAGGAACCTGTAGGCCTGGGCAGGTCCCTTCTCCATGGGTAAGCCTTGCCATACAGTGTACAAACAGCCCTGTCGCAGGGCCAGTGGGAGGAAGGAGACTTTATTAGGAAGGAAAACATGATTTTTATTGTTCTGAAAGAACAGTTGGTGGTGAAAGTTCTAACGTGTGCTAACATGTACAAGTTTGTACAAACGGACGTGGTGACAAGCTGTGCCAAGGGTGCAGAGGACTTTAGCCTCAGAGCAGCAGCAGTGCCTCCCTCACGGAGCAGCAAACAGTCCTGTCCGTTCAGTGTGCTGGCTGGCTGGGTGTGGAGCACTGCGGCAGCAGGATGGTGCTTACTCCTAAGGTTTTGGGGTCCTGCCAATACTCTTTTTGCAAGGTTGAAGAAGCTGAGTGACAGGGGAGGGGGCCAGAGGTTTACTGCAGCTCCTGGAGCAGGACCAGGTGCAGAGCATGTCAATGGAGACTGGTGAGGGGGAAGAAGAGGGCAGCAGCTGCCATTCTTTGGTTGGGTTCCACACTGATGACTTTTCTTCTCTCCAGAAACACTCCCGTTTTGAAATGTTATCTCCACTACTTACATGTTTTTGAAGACTGTTTAGTGGTGGAGCTGGCAGTGCTAGGTAAAAGGCTGGACTCAATGATTAAGTAGAGGCCTTTTCCAACCTTAATGATTCTGTGACTCTAACCCAGAGATTGCAAGTCTATCCCCAGTTTCCCTCTTGAGCTCTTTTATGTGCTGATGGACGAAAGCATGCTCCTGAGGCCTTTGCTGATCTGCTGCAGCACTGCAATCTGTCTTTTAGCAGGGATCCTGCATGGGGCCAGTTACCTCCTTAATTGCTCATCTCTGCCTGGGAGGGTTCAGGGAATGCTGATGAACCCTGGTTAGCGATCATGTTAGTGGTTCTGCAGGTAGTGCCCTCCCTTTTTTTGGATGACACAACAAAAAAACTGTACATTGACAAAACCTAAAGGAATTTAGCAAGAGCCTTGCTCTGGTGATTCCCAGAAAGGTGTCTTCTACTGTCCTGCAGAGCTGGAAAAGTACACACCCATGCACCGGTCCTGATGCACAGCTGGAAAGGTCTCAGCAAACATTTCATTATCCCACTTTATATCTGCAGCTC
Source organism: Corvus kubaryi (assembly GCF_017639235.1). Lineage (NCBI taxonomy): Eukaryota > Metazoa > Chordata > Aves > Passeriformes > Corvidae > Corvus > Corvus kubaryi. Next base: position 16,505,698 of record NW_024581137.1, on the reverse strand, counting down.
ACGGCTTGTTGCATCCATAAAACTGTCATGCCCTCAGGCTCAGATATTTTGCAATGGCAAGAAAGTGTCCATGGGTCTGTGGTTTGTAATTTAGGTTTTGCATAAGTAATTTTATTGCTACACTGACTTCAGAAGGCTGAAAAAAGAGCTGAATTCACCAAGGTTAAGGCATTCATTTTCCACAGCACCTGGAGGCACATGGAGGAGGAGAGATGTGACCAGCACCTGGCTGACCACCCTAGGCACGGCAGCCAAGAGGGGTCATTGACAGCTGGGTGGCACCTCAGCAGCCTTTGTCATGGGATGAGGTGAGCTGGGCACAAACTCACACGCTCGGCTCCCAGAGCTGCCACTCCCCATCACTGCTACATGACTCACAGGCAACTCAAACCTCCCCTGATAAGGGGTTTGCAGAAACAAAAAGAAACACAGTAATCAGGGAGTAACGGGATAATAAAAAAGAAAAACCTTCAAGAAGAGCTAAAATAAAAATTTTCAGACTTTTATTAACCAAAACAGACAGTGTGAAGGCATAAAATCTGGCACTGATTTTCTGTGTGAATCACTGCATTTCTAGCACTATGCATCCTCCTGAACGAAGACTGCAAGTCTCTGCTCTTTGCTGGACCTGAGCATATGATCCTTGAGGATGCTGAGCAAAATGGAAAGCTGTGCTTGGAGGGTTTCCAGCTAAACAATAGGGAAAAGGGCAGCCATAGACCTGAGTATGCTGACCAGGAGGAAAGCTGGGGAGAAAGAGGCGTATTTTGCCAACTGCACTCCCAGCCTGCAGCTGTAGCTGGGGAGAGGGTGAGCAGTGTGTAGGGCAAATGCAAATTCACGTCCACTCAAGGTAATTCATTTTCTCATTACTGAGATATGTGATGCCCATGTTGGCAGTGTCCTGCAGGCACTGGTGTCAGGTCTCCCCCCTGACAGGGCTGCTTGCTGCAAGGCAAGGACATGGAATGCATGGACAATGTCTCTGGTGACTGGACATGGAATGACTGACTGTGACCTGCTTGTCAGCCCCAAGTAATTTGAATGTGGCAGAGCTTGGCTCCCTTACACTGCCATTCCAACCCCAGAAGCTGAAAAAGTCCGGGGAAAACTCAGCTCCACCTCTAGTCCTGGGCTGAGGTGGCAGGTAAAGTGAGTGCCTGCATGAAATAGGCTGGGATTGCAAGGATCTGGGCAAGCAGAGGTAACATCTGATCAGCAGCTGCAGAGTGTCTGAGGCCAGCATGGCACAGTGGACACAGGTGAACACTGAGAGCAGACCAGTGTGACCAGAAGCCACACCACTGCAGCACTGGAGCGCAGAAGCACACACACAAAGCATGGCTGGGACATTGGTCCTGATGCAGCACAGTCCAGCCACGATCCCAGAAGGAATGGGTACCACCGGAGCCAAGAGGTGTAGGCACCAGCAGCCACTGACTGCCCTGTGCAGCTTTGACAATGCTGGCACTCATCTTCCGGCTGCTTCTCCCCCTTGCCTCAGGTTCTCAACCTGCCTGTCTGCAAAGGAAAAGCCTGTCTTCAAAGCAGGACTTCTTGCCCCATGAGCTGATTCTTTTCTTCCCCAGCCTGATCCCTTCTCCACCAACAGCCAAAATTGCCAGACAGAAAAAGCAGGGTCTCACAGGCCAGCAGCAAACTTGCTTTTATCATCCCTGCAAAGCTACCATCAGCTAGAGCTGTTCCAAAACCTAGGCTCTGCTGACCTCTAGGGGACTGCTACAAACCCAAAAGCATAAAGGCTTCAAAGCTCATGGCGCGATACAGCCCTTCACAAGCTCTTCAGGAGCGCTGTGGTGGGGATAACACAGCTGACACAACCCACTCCTGGTCCCTTTAGCACTACGAGGGGCTGTAAATAAAACCCTGGCTACAACGCTGCCTCTTCCATCTCACCTTTATGGCAGCAATATCTCAAGAAATGTGTACAAGCAAGGTTAGGTTGTTCAGGAGATATTACCTGCTATCACACTGCCTCCTATAATTGCTGCTTTTCAGCGTGGAGAAGTATGCTGGGAGTTTGGGAGTTTGAGAGCTTGTGGCTTTCCATATCAGTTTGTCTAATAAAAGGTATAAAAGCCTTGCCTTGGTGTCACAAGTACAGCACTACTCGGCGAAAAGCATGGACGCATATACCTATACCTTTATTGGAAATAAATGTACTTTTTTTACAGCATTTCATCACTCAGTAAACAAGTGGCAGAAGCAAGAACCTTGTCACGGAGTAGAAGGAACATGAAGAAAACATAAAATCTGATGTGCTCCTTAAAACAGCACATGGTGTTGCCAGGGGGGTAACAGCATTTGCCATCTGGCTGATTGAGGACAGCTGTGGTTGGGGACAGAGCATTAGGCAGGAGCCAACACAGGCAGCATATACTGAGTAGCTCTAATGGACCTGTTCTCCTTGATACAAAGCCAAGGCCTATCACATCCCTGGAATAACCCAATTTCTTGATCTGGGGAAGGTGTGACCTAACGTTGGAGAGCTGGAGTGTGGACAGACTTGAACTGGGAAAAAACTGTGCAGATGGCAGTGGCCCCAGCTGCAGCCACCACTTTGTGGAAGAAGCTCACGCAGCAGACCTGGGAGGGCAGCAGGCTCCAAGCAGCTGAAGAGGTGCTTGGGAACAGCACTGCTTCTGCAAGGGCAGCTGTATCTGTAGCCAGAGCCTAACTGTCCCAGTGGCTTCCACCATATGCAAAGGTCTCTCAAGAGGCTGTGGGGCTTGTGTTGTTGGGATTGTGCTCCAACACGAGGGAATCAGTCCTGGCAGGCACTCCACCAGCCACAGGAATGACTTTATAGGCAGCACTTGGGGTTCTGGGCATACCAGAGGGCATGCAACTGGTGTGCTCCTACTCAGTGCTCATGGCCAGGGAAGTGCCAAAAAGACAAGGCAAATGCTGAGTTAAAGCACTTCCTCTTCCATGGGCTGAAAGATATCAACCCACAGAGGCTCATGACAAAGGTAACGATTGCCTTGGCTCTTTCAATTAAATCAGGGCGAGAAGATGTCAAAGCGGCAATTAAGAGCGAAGTGTTTAAAGAAAAGAGACAAATGATTTGAACAGAATCACCATTTTCATTTCAGCATTGTTACATATCTCTTAATTAGAACAGATGTCTCCCTAATCTGTGCAAAGCAGAAAAGGACCTGAGAGGTCTGAAGTACTGGCTCACACACAAATATTATCACCAATTCCCAGCTTCTGACAGCAAATCCACTGTCTCAGACTGTGCCAAACCAAACCACCTGACGATTCTGGATCCAGCAGGCTGGCTTTGCAGTGCCCAAGCTCAGATGACATCATTTTCTCCTCCTTACACCTGCAAACACTGTGTTATTCCACCATGCACCAGCAGTGCCCATGAACATCAAGCCTGTGCCACATGCATTGTAGCTGTGTTTTAGCCCCTCAGATTCAAAACTGAGTTGATTTTGCTCACAGAGAAAAGACACCATCACTCATCAGAGTTTGGTAAGCTCTTTAATGGCAAGCTCATGGTGTAATGACACTGCTGGATTTGACACCTTGGTGGTGGACGAGGAAGGAGGATCAGAAGGAAGGCAATGCTCCACTGAAGGCTTATACCTTTGGAAGTGCTGAACAAAAGGGCAACTTCTTTTGGTGACTCCTTTCACAGCTTTGTAGTCCCAAAGACAGAGAGATCTTCCAACCAGAAAAATGGTGTAAACCCCACCAAAGACTTGGCGTGGCATGGCACAACATGATTTCTGCTTGATGTGTTGAGGGCTGACTAGTCCCTGCATTAGTAAAGGAAAACTTGACCAAAAAATTGCATTGATTGAAATCCAGAGCTGACATTTCTACCACCACCACCCCTAAAGATGAAAGCTTCCTTTACATGCAGTGTTACCACAGATCTTTGCCTACATGAGCAACAGCATGTTGGTACAGAAAGGGAATTTCAAAGTTCAATGCATTTTACATGAAACCAGTGAGCTTCACGACAGTCAGCAATAACTAGTTCAAAGAAGTTTGGGGTTTTTTTCTTGTAGACAAATGAAGGTCCTTTTTGTTAATCTGTGGGGGGCTTTTTTATGTCCAAGCTCGTACTGACAGTGCAGTGCTACGCAGCTCTATATAAACTGGGGTTTGCAATAATGCAGTTATGCCTTTAGGGACTGTCTTTCTTTAAAAAAATGAAAAAATTAGCAATGAGAAAAAAGTCAAACACAGATCATGTAAAAGACAATTTGGCTCACTGAACAAGTAAATGTGGCTAAGTGAAGAGGTTTCCTCTGTACACCTGCTACAGACATCAGACACCAACAGTGCAACTAAGTCTCAGAAATCCAATAAAAACCCAAAGTGACAAGGTCTTCCCTCTAAGGACCAAATTTAAGGACTCTTAATTATCTTAACTTAAATTAAGTATAATTAACTTAAATATCTGCATTGGAAGTGATGTAATATAATCCCCGAGCCTTCAGCTCCATGGTTACCCTGCAAGGACGACCTCAAGTCCAGCCTGTAGCAGGGTCTAGGAGCTGCTGCCCTGAGTCACTTCTGCCTGGCTCTCACACAAAGCTTTCCCATCTGCAGCTGGCTGCAGAGAAAGGCTGCTGGGGAGGAGGGGAGGTCCTGCCAGAATAAAATGCATAAAACAAAGCATTTGCCTCTGCTCAGCAATTTACAGAAAGGGGCATCCAGTTAATGCCCCTAAAGGAATCCTTCCCAATTTCCCATGTCCTCTAGCCAGACCAAAACCAGCCAGCACTGAGAAAGAGATCTCCCAGTGACCAGGCAACCACACAAGTCTCATTTTCTGGATGCCCAACCTGGAAAGCCTCAATGGGTTATGATTTTCAGAGAGTGGATTATTTGGTGAGACATCACTGCCTGTGAAAAGATACTGGGTTTGGCACCTAAAATGACTGCTGCCTTCTGCATAATGCCTGGTTGGCACGGACCACTCATGGGTCCTCAAGGGATAACACATCTCCCACATCACCTCATCCCCCCGTACAGAAAGGACAGTGCGACTCACACTGTGCTGAGCTGCAGCTCCACTGATGTGCCTGGCTGCAAGCTGTGGGAGATAAGAGGTGTCTCTCTCCTCCTTCCTATGCTTCCCTTCTTCTGGAAGTGAGAACTTCTGAGACAAACAGAATGGTAAGGATGGACAGGGAAGGATGGACATAGGGTAAGGTTGGACACGCAGTAAGGATGGATGAAGTTGTAACCTTGCCTCCTGCCACTGCTAAAGCTAACACTGAGTAAAACAGCCATAGGCATCAGCCCTGGATCCCAGAGAAAGATCAGGAAACATGCTGAAAGAGGCTGGGAATATGTACTGAATGGCAGCTTTCTAAAACAATGTCCACAATGTTATTGCAATCACTTTTACTGTCACAGTCCCATGTCCCACCTTGCAGAGGGGGAAAGGGCAGGACCTACTAAAGCAATGCTGCAGCAGAAACTCCTCCTCACTGCCCCAGTCACCATCTCACAGAGAACACCTTACGTGGGACACAGTGACAAGATGCAGCAGCTGGCATGCACGTCACTGATGCAGGAAAACTAACTCTGGCTATTCCCAGCAAAAGTGGCATTCTTACAAGCATGAGACTTTGAAAGGCACAGCACTATGCACAGAGGGAAACTGCCTGGAAAACAGCCTGGAGCAGGGCAGGAGGTGGAGCTGAAGTCTGGTAGGCGTTCAGGTAATCGTGCTCAGGGGTGAGCTATTCCCCCAGTTCTTGCAAGATAACGGTCCGACAATTTTTTCTCTCATGAGCAAGTCCTTTTAAGAGATGTTACCATGCACCTAAAAAAGAAGCTTCCTGCACCCTGACTGCTGCTCCTACCTACTCACACAATATCATAATGCTGGAGAAGAGGAATTGGCTTTTCAGTTTGCCTTCTCCATCCCTTCCTCCTTCAACCATCTCAATGCATTAATCAGGCAGGACACTAACAGGAAAACACAACTGAGCTCAAGGCCTCAGTAGTGTCCAGAGGAGCTTTTTTATAAACTGCATGGGTTCAATATGCAGATACTTGGCAGGATGGCTTTGGCTGTCTCAGAAATCTCAGCATCTCTCTCTCTGAAGGGGCTTTGCTCACTCTTGCCCCTGCAGCTGTGACATTTCTAAAATTTGCCTCTTCCTCTGGCATCCCATGTATTTCTCATTGTCCAAGCAGCACTCTGCTGATGACATTCATGCAACTCATATTCAGAAGCACCAGCTCTGCAAGAGGCTCTGCTCTGCTGTATTTGTATTTAGTTAGAGCATGAAATGCCTATGAGAAAGGCTGAGGGAAAAGGAAGACCCTTCCCTGTCCTTTCATTACTGGTTTGCTCTGAGGAAAGGAATGATCATGTGTACCTGTTCACCCACAAACCTAAAGCACTATATACACAGCTGGACAAATAATACTAACAGTCTCTTTTACAAAAGGCTTAAGGTAGGACTTTCAAAGGAGTTACCCTGCTCCTACTAAATCTTCTGGAGGCTTGGATGCATAACTGGAGTCCTGCCTTGAATTTTCAGTGACTGAGACCCACCTAAAGCTCAGGGCAAGGCAATGGCAGACCTACAAACCCACATCTCACTGAGCACCCAGGTTTGCAAGCATTTATGCATGTGTTGGCAAATCTTGTGTCTCAGTCTGGCAGCCTAGCCACTGGGTCATGCTACCCCTGATTAATTACTGAACGGCTACTGACTGCAATATGTGGTAGGAGGGAGGGAAAAATAAAATACAAATGAAATATAAAAACATTTCATAGTACAACCAAACCAGTTCCACATCTCTTGCATCATTTGGCAAGTATGGAAAAGTAACACAGTAATACAGAAATGTTTTTGGTCAAAGTAAGGAATCAATATTTTTTGATAAAATACATTCTATATTAATGCTCATTCACATTTATTACATGTAAATTCAATTTTCTATGTATAAAATTCCAGTTTATTCTCAGTGCTGCCTGGTCATGCTTCAGTTCAGCAGCAGGGCTCAACACATTCGGCTCCTAGCAAAGTGGGAGGAAATGAGAGCGTTCAGCTTTCTGCAGGACCAAGCCTCACACATTCCCTGGTCCTGCAGGTCCTGTCTAAACAAAATCTCGCTGGCTTCAGTGCGAGTTTTGCAGGGGAGAGCGCTGCAGAAGGGCCCCCCAGCTGTCCAGCACATGCAGTCTGTGGGGAAGTCACTCAAATGGCATACGGCATTCCAAAGAAAAAGTGAGTTAGTGAATACAGAAAATAACAATAATATATCTACATCATTTACAGCATTGTTTGCTTGCAACTGTATTAATGCTCAACCACTCATTAACAATTCAATCAACACGCAGGGAAAGGTAGCAGAGTGCAATACATATTACAACCTCCTGTATGGAATTACAAGCACTGGATCTTACAGTCTTTCCTCATTTCATGAAATCCTGCCTATCCCGCTGCCACCAGAGCCCAGTTCCCACTGAGCCTTGTGCAGTCAATTCCTCACAGCATTTAGGCCGGTCCGCAGCTCCGCCACGGGCCCCTGACACCGTGCACGGTGCTTTTAGCAGCAGGTCCTCAGCTGCCACCCACGGCCACCCTGCACCCTCCCCTCCGTTGTGGCAGCACTCATCTCTGCAGCCACATGCTGAGCCAGCTGGTGGGACTGATCCAGCTGGAAGCCTGCCTGCCTGCCTGCAAAAGGCAGAGGGCTGTGTCCCAGTCAGGCCGGGCCCGCAGCCCAGCTCATGGGGCAGCCACGCCTGGGGCTGTGCAGGTGTGTGTGGGGTGCCTGCACCTGCACATTGGTGCCAGCCACCTGCCCCTCAAACAAATGGGTGCAAGTGCCCAGCAAACCTGAACAGCAGGACTTTGCCTCCAGCTTGCACTACTGTGAATTGCTCACTTGCATGACATCAGAGCAGAGAAAAGTCAGCCCCAGAAAATCTACTTGTGTGAGCCACAACCCAAGGACTGGATGCTATGAAGAGAAAGGTTCTCCCAAAGGAAGGCTCTCTTTAAGGTTATAGCATCTGTCCTAGCTGGAGAGGAAAGAAAAATTTAGGGACTTAAAGCAGGGATGGAAACCACTGGTCTTACACTTTATTTCAGTAAGCCAAAAGCCTATTGCTGCTGTACAGTGTTATACAGTGAACTGCCACAGTTCTCACGTTACTAGTCCATAGAAAAGGTGCTGCAACTACCATGTTTATGCCTGCATGCTGAAAGAATGTACAAAGTTGCATTAAGCTCTGTTTTTCTTCCACTTTTTTTTTTATATTCTTAAACTCTGACTTTTACAGTGTTGCAGACACTTCCGTGCACACTCAGGTAACACACATTGTCCCAGTTATGGAAGATCTTTGCCTCTGACAGAAAAAATCATGTGCTATGCATCGCTCAAACCACCATCATAAATGTAAACCATCAAGAAAACGTGCTCTCTTTAGTAACCCTGGAAAAAGAGTCTTTAAAAAATCTACTGAAAAGGAGACATCATTAACAACAGGGTTTTCGAAATGATGCGAGTTGTTTATAGGAGTTGTCCAAGCATTTTCTCTGCGCTCACTCTTTCTTTATAAAGCTAATTCTGTATAAAAGGGCTTTTGAAGCGTGTGACCTTTGTTTCACAATTTTTAAAAAATTGGAAAAAAAGGAGTAAATTTAGAAACATTTTTCTTGATTGTGGAAAACAGCTGTATTACAACAGAATTACCTTTGCTTCTTATATTTTCTGTACAAAAGGCAAGTAAATAAAGACACCCTGCATCTTCACAGTCTGGCACTCATCCAAGTTACTTGGAGCTATGTAAAACAGGTATAAAATACAAGGGGTCTTCTTTTCCTTTATACCAAGACCCTCACCAAACCCATCGGGGAGCAAGTCCCCTGATAAGTAAAACCTCACTAGATTTTCTATCAGGTGAAGCAGTATTTTAGCTCCCCTCCAATAAGGTGTAAATTCCCAGACTAGCTCAAAGGCCCAGGAAAAGGAAGAGGTCCAGCATAACTTTAAGAGCCAGGTGCTGGTTGATACCCTTATGGCTTCAGTGTTAAGTTGCATTCAAGTTGCACTCAAGGAAGATCCCGGAAACTACAGGCCTGTCAGTCTCACTTCAGTGCCCAGTAAAATCATGGAAAATATTATTCTGGAAGGACCTGGAGGACAGTGCAGTCACTGGTCACAGCCAGCACGGCTTCATGAGGGGAAAGTCCTGCTTGTCGAACCTGATATCCTTTTATGACAAGGTAATCCACCCAGCTGATCAAGGGAAGCAAGTTGATGTAATATGTTTGGATTTCAGTAAAACTTGTGATACTGTATCAAAAGTATCCTTCTGACCAAAATGTCCAGCACACAGCTGGATTAACACATCGTGGGATGGGTGAACAGAACTGGTTCACAGGCTGGGCAGAAAGGGTTACAGTGAATGGGGTGACATCAGACTGGTGACCTGTCACCAGTGGGGTTCCACAGGGCTCCATCCTTGGCCCTGTGCTCTTTAACATCTCATTAAGAAACAGGATGCAGGACTTGAAGGAATACTAAGTTTGCTGACGACAGTAAATTGGGAGGAGCTGTCAACTCTCTCTCGGGCAGACAGGCCCTGCAGAGCGACCATGACAAATTAAGAGAGATGGGCAATCACCAACTGTATGAAGTTTAACAGAGGCAAGTGCTGGGTTCTGCACCTGGACAGGGCAACCCTGGCTGTGTGTATACACCAGGGAAAGAGAGGCTGGAGAGAAGCACTGTGGAAAGGGACCTGGCGGTCTTGGTCAAGGGAAAGTTGAATGTAAGTCAGCAGTGCCCTGGCAGCCAGGAGGGCCAACTGTGTCCTGGGGGGCATCAGGCACAGCATCGCCAGCCAGGGAAGGGAGGGGATTGTCCTGCTCTGCTCTGCACTGGGGCAGCCTCACCTCGAGTGCTGGGGGCAGTTTTGGGAGCCACAATGTAAAGAAGACATTAAGCTATTAGAGTGTCCAGGGGAGGGCAACAAGGATGGTGAAGGGTCTGGAAGAGAAGCCTGGTGAGGAGTGGCTGAGGTCACTTGGTCTGTTCAGCCTGGAGAAGGGGAGACTGAGGGGAGACCTCACTGTGGTGTTCAGCATCCTCAGGAGGGGAAGAGGAGGGGCAGCTACAGATCTCTTCACTCTCATTACCAGTGACAGGACCCGAGAGAATGGCCTGAAGCTGAGTCAGGGGAGGTTTAGATTGGATATCAGGAAAAGGTTCTTCACCCAGAGGGTTGTTGGGCATTGGAACAGGCTCCCCAGGGAAGTGGTCACAGCACAAGCCTGACAGAGTTCAAGAAGCATTTGGACAACACTCTCAGGCACATGGTGTGATTCTTGGGGTGTCCTGCGCAGGGCCAGGAGTTGGACTCGAGGATCCTGATGGGTGCCTTCCAACTCATCATATTCTATGATTCTAGTGCACAGTGCCATGAGGTTTGAGTAATAATTTGGCAGTGTATCAAAACCAGCAAAGCTTTAAGTCAGTTATCATGCAGAAGTGGGATAGGCAACGGCTATTTTTTACTTGATTTGTAAGAAAGCAGCACTTGCCTTTAGATCACATGGTGTCAGAGTACCAGATTGGTTATTATGTGTGCTGCTGGTGCCAGTTACTCCCAGTTATTAATTCAGCACTTGTAAACCTAGGTGTCAGTGAAAAAACATCTGTATGTCTGACACCCCCTCGATTTCCTACTTCCCATTATTTTTGTTAAGCCTTCATTATGCACTTCTGCAGCACCAACCACTACTAAACTACTGTTTTTCAGGAAAAGTCTCTCCACATTTGGTACTTTGTCAAAAACCTATCGCTAAAAAGAAAAGCGCAGGTGGTGTTTGCTCTCTGCGCTGGTTTCCTCGGAAAGGTCACTGGCGAGGACTCGGCGCTCTCCCCACACGCCTCCTACATTCTCAGTACTCTACATTCATGGCAGCAAACACTACTCTCGAACACAAATCGAAGAGACAAGTCAGTGACAAAACTACTTCTAGACTGATAACGGCAGAATGCTACCAAGACAACTCCATAGAAAACCCACTGAAGCAGGAGCAAAATTCAGGTCACTTCTTAGCAAAGCTCATCATGGATTATTATTATTTTTTTTTTTTTTAAACCATTTTTTGTAAAACTTTTATCTTGGCAGCCAGATATCCCCTTGTGATGTGCTAATTCAAACAGGCTAACGTGGGACCACCTGACCCCACCTGGTACCAAAGGCTTCCGAATATTTTTATAGCTTCTCAGAAAATCACTGCTGACTGACACCCATCTGTTGGTGATCGGCTTCTGGTTCCTCTTCTTCCACATCTGCGTTATATTCTTCAAATGCATCATCATCAACATCTGGAAGCCCAAGTAGCTACAAAGAAGAGAAAATACTGTGTAACAGTGAATTACCCACTCGTGCAGCTTTGCTGCAAATCTTCACACAAATCCTACGTGCACTTCTTAAAAACCTCAAACCCTGGAATAACAGTATTGCATCATGCTCTTGACTCTCTTTCTCTCCCTCCTGGGATAAAGAAAGATTTGAAAATGCATCCTCACACCAAATTAAGTGCTCAGAGACCGGAAGATAAATAAAACCAAAACAAAGCACTTGCAAAAAGCTTCACATTCTTCCCTGAGGTCGCATTATGAATTGTTGAGTGTTTAGAGTTGGCAGTGGTTTAACTTCAGAAAGAACCACGATAATACTGTAGCAGTATTTATCTTGGTTTAAGATTGTTTTTTGTCAGCCCTATAAAAGCCAAAGAAGAGACCATCCTCATGCAGGACTGGATAATGTGGAGTAGGCAAGGAGTGCCTAAAAAGCTAAAGAACCCACCATATCAAGTGTTTCTCTTGAACCCTTCACTCCATCACACCAGACAAAGTCTTGCATGCTGGGTGAAGCCCTTGCAGTGAGAAATACTGAGTATTCCGCTGGAATATTGTCCCTTTAAACTTCCGCAAATTAGATTTGGGCTTGCAAGGAACTGCCAGCCCATCCTCCTTGGAGAATGTTCGGATGCCTTCACCTGATGGCTCCGATCACTGCAACATCACTTCTTCACCACAGGAAAAGGAGCAAACAGCCATGTTTGAACTTCTCCCCTCTCTCCCAAAAGGTTGCCAAGCCAACAGAAGTCAGGAAGACAGAAAAACCAAGTAACAGTCAAAATAATGTATGTTGTGGAAATCTCATATTAGAATCCTACACTAACAGCTATTAATAGCCACAAAGCAAAATCATAGGCCAGGCATTACTGAGAATACCGTGTATTTAGCTTGCCGGGGCTGGAAGAGCAGCACAGATGCATGTAACACCCTCTTTGGAGAGTGATGCAGCTGTTAGCTCTTCAAAGAGGCAAAACCCAGAAAAATCATGAGGAGGGTGACACTCTTTAGGTGAGAGCATGAAAATGAGAAGGCTGCAACAAGGCAGATTTTCAGGGAAAACTGAACTAATTCAGCCTGTGATCGACATTCAAAATTATTCAGTGGACACAAATACAACGTACAGAATTAGCTTCTGGGTGCAATGAAGCTTGCATTCCTCACTGTCACTGGGAGAAAATCAGATTTTTAGTTGCAGCGTTTCTTCAGCAGGGAAATGGAAGGAGAATTTGCTGACTAAATCCCCTCCTTCGCATTTTAAAAACACTTACGGAGAGACCCCAAATGGAAAACGTTCTTGTTTTCTGAGCAGAACAAAGTAATTGTTCCTGTGCATACATATTTTTCAAATCAAATGCTTAACTGAACAAGAACTGCTCAGTTCATTTTCAGGATGTGGGGGTTTTATTTCGTGTTGAAGCTAAAATTAAAATACTCCGTTTTCAAAAGGCAAAAGCAAGGATTCTTTCTAGACTTTCTTATACACTAGTATTATTTTTGCTAAACTAATCTGGTATATTCAAATTAAACATGAGTGTTGTACTCCTGTTTGTATCACGTGGCAGAAAGAGTTTTGACTGCATTTTTTTTTTCCCATCTCTGGTCATAATTCCTCTTCGATTTGCAAGGAAATGAGTCACATGAATCTTCATTTTATGGGTTACTGTAAGCCTTTCCCATGCAAAATTAGCATGGAAAACACAACATGCACCACAAGAACTGCAAAGATATACACAATCCCAAAGGATGGGGAGTACATCCTGCTTTTCACACATCCCGTCTCTTTGCCATCAGGAAATCCGTCTCCTCTTTCCCTGGAGCAGCATAAATCAGAGGGAGCAGTGTAAATCAGAGTGATGCTGCAGACCTTAGTGGTTTTATGGAGGAAGAACGGGGATGGGATGGGATGGGATGGGATGGGATGGGATGGGATGGGATGGGATGGGATGGGATGGGATGGGAGGCTCCTCCAATGGAGATGCAGTTTTATTCTCTTGCAGACATTTTACGAGCCTCCCAGGCAACAAGGACCACAAAAGTCTTGCTTTTAGGTGTCACATCCTGTTGCTTCCCACAGGATTATGGTGGTCCCTCACCACTGTTAACCCCTTACTGCTCTCTGGACTGCAATGACAAATCTGCCCACACCTTCAACAAAAGGAGGGAGGATCAGGGTCCAAAGCACGGGGAGCTCTATAAACATTGGGACAAAACAGAAGGACACTGCACAAAAGATAAGGACAAAATAAGATGACGAAGATGGCTTGGGCTGACCCTACTGATTCCCACCTTGTCTTCTTTCACACACACTAGTTTCTGCTTCTAGTCCATAGCTGCTTCATATATTATCAGCTATGCAGCAGACTTGAAAGGACTTAACTAGAGAGGAAAACAAGGAGAAAAGAGATGAAACAGAAAAACGGGGTAGAAAGAAAGAGCTGATCCATCAGCAGAAAAGCCAAGGGGAACAAAACTGCCAGGCTGTGATGCATGGCTAGGAGGCGGTCATGGGCATGGTGAGGAGGGAGGGAGGATAACAACCAGCAGCATTGCCTGAACTACAGCTATTTATTTCTGCTGGCCAAACTACCCATATGGAGGTAAAGGAAAGGTCACTGGGATATGCATGAATTCAGTGAATATGGCATAAATGGCTTTCACACTGCAGACTCCCCACTTCAGATGCAGGCTTTTCAGGCTGAAGATGAGCTCAGTATGGGACCCCTAGAATTTGCTGCTGAATTGTATGACTCATGCCTTGGTTTCCTGCAAACTTTGCCAGTTGGTGTGATGTCCCTCAGGCGTTTCTTATATTTGTCTGTCTTAACTCTTTCAAAGTGCCCTGATTTTACAAATAACCTAGTAGTTACTAACTCACGGAAGAAGAGTGATGCTGTCTCCTACTAAAAGCTGGCACACAAGCACACTGAAAAATAAACCAAGTACAAGACTGAGCTTTAGTGGTCCATGCGATGCTACACTAGAGATAACACAGTTCTGTTGAATCCCTGTGGGAAGGACTTAGTCTCCAGGCAGATATGCTTAAAAACACCAGCATGGGCACCTCCTAGCACCAGAGGATGGCACCTCTGACACCACAGAGACCAAGGCATGGGAGGAGACAGGATGCTTTGAGGCAAATAACAGTATTCGAGCCCAGTCATATTGGTTGATATCATGTACCTTCATGGTGTCTAGCACTCTTGGATGCTCTCCGAACAAGTGGATAAGGCAAATCACAGAGTTTTGGAGAAACTGACCCAGGAAGGCAGTAATGGGTAGAGACAATATGCCCCTCACCACCTTCAGGAAAGAAACACCTTGACCTTGTCTAAAGCAGAACTTAGAGGTGTGGTTTAGTTGTTGCAGGCAAACTAGCACTTTTTAAAAGCTTTGTCTAATTAAATATCCTGCTTGGCACTGTGCTTAGGCCCCTAAAACATTAGGGAGAGATGCCTGAGAGCAGTGAGCAGACCTAGACCACCCTCATTGCCTTCCAAGCAGAGGGAATTCTCCGTCTCTCACTGAGAGGGATGACAACTGCTGGGCATTCGTGTTCTCACTGTCTCCAAAACACAGGGCTCAGCAGCATGAGAAGCCAGTCCCTTCCCCCTCCACAGCCCCAGGGTAAGCTCGTGGAGACATGGCTGGGCTGTTATCATGAACATGCAGAGCAAGGCTGAGCTGAGTTACTGGAAGAAGTTGTTTTTGGAGCCCTCAGTTATGGGAAGGCAGATGATCATGCTGTGCACAAGGGCGTGGAAAGCTGCAGATGCACTGCCACTGTTCTCTTCTAAATATTTCCCTTCAAAGGACCCCAACAAAGAATTTCAGAACTGTCTAATAATCATGGATGTCCACTGGGAATACCAAAACAGAGAAGACTTTCAGAAGGTGCTTAGAAAGCACCTGCTAAAAACCTGGTCCCCAGTGTCCCAGACTGAGAGCCAGGACCACGAGATACTTCGCAAAAGCTCAGTCTGACCTTCAGTTGTAGTTTTTTCCTAAACTGCCATTTTTCAAACTGGAGTTTGCCAGACTGGTCTCTGTCAGCTGACTTGCTTGGGATAGAGGAGAAGAAATGCCCTGCAAATGCACTGTTGCCTTGAAGCTGAGAGCAAGGTGGTCTCATTGGTAAAACGGGTCCAGCAGAGAAAGGACGGGAGACAGTGTGAAGTGATGCCAAGGAAATAATTTCTCAATACTGGAGAAAAGTGGTTTTGTTCTGGAAAAAGCCTGAGGGTGCAAAATAACTGTTTCCGTACATCTATTGTAACACCATTCAATTTTTAAAATCTTTCCTCCCATGTATGTGCTATTTTTAAAAGTTACAACAAGGGAAGAATGTCAATACATTCCTTATTAGACTTGTCCACACACAGCCATACCTCAAATGATAAACCCAGTTTTGTTATGCTGATGCAGACCTCTCAATACTAGGTCAAAGGAGAATCTGAGAAACAATCTCTGTGGTATCTCCAAGAGAAAATGAAGAGGTATTTGATTACAGTCTACAAGAGGTCTCTGGCAACTGAGGACACCATTTTTGAGCAAACAAAAGCAAAATGAAATTCAACAGCTAAGAAGCAAAACTAGAAAAATGCAGATTGTAAACAAAAGAGTTATTCAGAGCACCATAACTAGCCACGAGAAGAAAAAGTGCCCAGCAGTGGTGTATCCTTTAAGTCACCTGAAGACTTTACACCAAGAGTGGGTGTCTTTGGAAAAGACATATTCTAGTTCAATCTCAATTTATGTGCTCGGTTGTGGGCATCATGAGGTGAAATGTGATGTATTAATGAAGGGCCCAGGCTACATGAGCATAACGGTCCCCCGTGCTTCGGACCTTTTTATTCTAAAGAGTAGCTCAACTTGGTTTGAAGTAAATTTCTCAGTAACTTAAGCTATGCTGGAATAAATGTGGTTTAAATGAAATAAGTAACCTGTACCAATTTAATTAAGTCTTTTTGAAGTCCTCTTTAGTTAAACCAATGGAAGTTTCTCATCAAAGGCACAGCTTCCCTGAGCAGGAGAAAACAGCTATGAATATCCTAGAGCCCAATACTGTTCCAGGAAACATATTTTTTGTATGTTTTCACAATTACAAGCAGCTGTAGTGACAGATCAGATTTCTAGTCCTTTCTAAGAAAAGTGTACATCTGTTCTATTTATTTCTAGCCTCTCAGAGGATTCTTTAAAATGATGCTCTTTTATGTCGACCAGCTGTGGCGATCCTTGCAAACCATTGCAAGGGTGTAACACAGGGAGGGCCAGTGTTCTCATATCGGTGCTCCAAGCCCTCCCTTTTGCACTAAATACTTGGGATACATTTCCAGTCTTCTCAACCAGTCACACAGAAAAATACAGGAGGGAAAAGGTCTACATTTTCATTTGAGTATAAAAACGCCCCTTGGTGAACTTTCTCATGAACATCACGAGAGAACGGCTCTGGCTACAAACCTTCACCCTGCTTTGCACCAAGCCCTTAGCCAAACCCGAGCATTCAAAAGGAGAGTCTGTTTAAAGGGAGCATTTGGCAAAAATGAAGGACAATGGCCAGCCTAAGACACCTCGCCCTGATGAAATCCAGGCTTTGGCAAAAATCTTAGTGTTAAACAAGGACAGAGAAAGCTGAGTAGTAGCAAAACAGAAAAATACAGGCCCCCTCCCCACAAAACCCAGCTTCTGTTCCAACTTCTTCTCAAGCAGTGACCAAACCAGCATTTGCAAATACCAAGTGGCAACCATCCTAATAGCAAAATCTACATCACTTGGGGGGAAAAAACCCCCAACCATAAAATAAAATAAACCACCCTGAGGAGAGACCATTCTTCCAGCTTCCCAGAGGTTTACTCTTGCTGTTCATATCCTTGCAAAACTCCCCAATTCCAGTGCCAGGAAACAACTGTGCCACAAAAGTCCCACAGCGCTGACTCGTATCCTGTTCCTCGGAGTCAGCGCTGCATCAGCAGGACGCGAGTCCCTGCCCGCTGCCACCGGCTGACACACCAGTTGGCCTCCCATCCCGCACAGGAATCTCATCCTCTCAAACACAGAGATGGAAATAAAGAGGCAGCTGACTTCCAAGAAACAATTTCCAATTGCCTGATGGTAGCTTAAGTGCTAACACTCCTGTACCCAGGCAGCTAACTGGAGATGTAAATCTCTGGAGAAGAAAAAACACCATGCTCTATCCAGTGCTGTCCCATTAAAAGTCACAGGTAACTGTCAATGTTTAGAAGGGAAAAAAAAAAAAAAAGCACTTACAGGTCTGAAGGATTTGAAGACTTTTTCCAATATTTCATGGAGTGTCTTTTTCCCACAGGAGGAGATGTAATCCTGTGCGAGCTGCAGAAAAGGTAAGCAGTCCTCACTTTCGCTCCACACGTGCTGAAAGCCAACAGCAACACAAGAAAGGAAAGGCATTAACAGGAATTCACGCCAACCTTTCCATGTGATTTCATAAGGTGACATGTTGTAAACATCTGCCAAAGTACACTGAGCCTCCTGCAGTTCAGATCCGCCCTGGGGACAGGCATTGCAGGCCGCTTCATAAGCCACGTTTTTGAGGAGGAACCTGGATTTTATTAACATGATGCATCAGAAAATAGGGAAATCGATCCAGAAGTGGAAATGCCTCATGGTTGCACCAGCCATGAAGGGTACACACACTTTGCACACGCACATTTTACCTATAAAGGTGCTTTTGGTTTGACATCAGCCCTGCTCAGACCTGGAAGCCATGCTGGATTTTCTCTTTTTCTGCATCACCTGCTGCAGTGAAGCCCTCAGGAAGAGCTAAAGCATCTCTTTGTCTTCCTGGCGTTAGTGCAAATATGATGCAACCCTGGAGGTGGAACTTGATGTGTAATTCTCTTGACAGTGCAGAAGAAAAGATGCAAAATCCGCCTGCAGGCTAGACACAGAGCCAAGAGAGATGTTTGGGCACTCACAGCATCCTGATGCTTTGAGCCTCCCCACCCTGTTTTGAGATTTACTCCCCCTGGAACCTGATCTTCCCTTCCGAGGCAGGCACGTTAAACCCATTTGAGATCTTCCTCTTGTCTTACTCCTGCTTTGGAGATGCTGGTTCCCCAGCCTTACTCTGTGAAGCCTCTCTCAAAACTGATGTTTATTCTGCTGCAAGGAGGTTCTTTGAAATAGATCTGGCAAGCGATGGAGGGAGCACCCAGGCAACAATTCTTCCTGTGCGCAAGAGCACAAGCTAATGCATCACCTTAAACACCTTCTGTCGGAAGACTTCGTGCATGGGACTGTCTTAGGCAGCCTGCCACATAGAGAAGTGCAATACTGCCAAATTGGTTTGAGACTCTTGTACCTCTCTTTTTGCACAGCAGCTCTTTTCCCCAAAGTACCCTTTTACTTGCTATAAACAGCAGGTTATGCTCAAACAAGGAAAGAGGAGGATCTCTCCGAAGCTTAACTAACATTCAGGGAAAGGCTCAAAACAACAGATGTTTCAATCCCTAGCACAAGGCTTGCATGGTGCCTTCCTCTTCAGCGGTGAGTACCTGCCAGGGATGCAGTTTTGCACTTAACAAGAGAGCAGTATTTAACATCACCTAAACTGCACCTTTAAGATAAAACCTGTAACTGCTTTGCTATGAACCTCACTTGACCTACATTTTCTTCACTGCTTGTTGCACTTTACAAGCATAAACATAGTGAAATGTTTTGTTATGAAAGCAGCCCTGAATTACTGAGTAGGTTCTGCTCTTTCCTTATAACCGAAGTCATCTCTTAACCATTCTGGCAATAAAAATAAGTTCTTTACAGTCTTGCCAACTCTCAAACACACATACCACAAGTCTCATGATACTTCATGCCATCTTAAGAGTCATGGGCCTTGCAATCCTATAAATATACAACTAAATCTCAGCTTCTGTTTACAAGAAAAAAAAGCAGAAAAAAAGTCTGCACTTTGTGATTTCTATGGCCTAAAAAGGCAGAAGGTACATGAAGTGAAATCAGAATGAACACTTCCAAATCACATTTTAAGAACAGCCATTGGAGAAGGTTTTGGAAGTCTGGCCCATGATTTCTTCATACTTGGGGTTAGTAATAACTATTTAGTTACTCCTTCAGAGCTGAATGTTGCAGCTTCGCAATTCCTGGCTCGTGCTAAACCTGTTGCAATTGTTTATGTATATAAAATGATTATGACTGCTGAGATCCTCATTCTTGTTTAAATTGTGGCTTCTTTTGACTACCAGAGCTATACACAGCAGCTTCCACATAAAAGAAAATCAGGCCCTGCCCTTTAATAAGTAATAGCAGGTTTGTTCCCCAGGGAAAGTTAACTCCATGTTGTCCTATCATGTTTTTACAATCTCTTTTCAAGCTCCACCACATTTTAGACTCCAGTGTGAATTTGTCAGCAGTAGGCAGAATAAGATGATCTAGCATAAGGGAAATACCTAGAGAGAATAACCTGATCACTGAGCTTTTGACGACATTGTTTTGCATAGCATCATAGGACAATTAGCAAGTAAGGATTCCAAAAATCTTCCCATCTGCAGAGGATTTTAAATGCTGACTGCAGCAACAAACTGCACTACAAAAAGTTTCACGTGCCATTAGTGCATGCATCTCATTCAGAAATGGGTTGATTTAATCTTTTCCCTCATGAACCTCAACCATAACAAAAACCAGGGTTGTAACGCCTATAGGTTCAGCTGCATCTACAGCTCTCTGTGGTGGTTCAGTGCTGCACCCAGGCAGCGCAGGAACTGTCTCAGTACTGACTCACCCATCTCCAGAGGAACCTGCAAAAGGAATTTCGGCCTTTCAAAATAAAAACAAACGTAATTTGAGGATTCAGCTCCTGCTTAGAAAGTTCAGTAAGGCTGCATATACAGAGATGCTTTTCCTGGAAAACCCAGTGCCTGAGGATCTCTCTGCAGTGGGAGAAGGGGGCTGCTGGCAAACTGGTGGACCACAGTGCCTGGCTGTAGCTGTGCAATTAAAAAAATATTAACCTCATCATTGGAGTATGTGTTTTCCAAGCTTGCTCAGTTTTGCTCACAGTTGCTTTGTGTCACTACAAAAGCACACAGCCACTAATTTCCACCTCAGCTGGCCTAGGATCATGGTTGAATTATTTAGTTCAGCATCTACACATAGCACATAGCTGAGGAAATCAACAGGGCTACATCTGGAGGGGTTTGCTTTCCCTCACACCTTTAGATGACCCAGTGTAGCTGCATGACAGAATCACTTGCTGGCCCACCTTTTTCTAAGCAGCCCACTTGTGCATGGCAGCAAAACATTTTATTTGTGGGGATAATTCGACTTGCATAAAATATTCAGACCCACTAACTCTGTTCTGAAATATTTTCAGAAAATCTTGCAGCAAGATGGCATCATACTTTTATTTATTTTATCAGTTACTTTGAATACCAGTAATAACATGGTGACAAAACAAATGACAGACTTAGCATCACAGCCCTCACTCTCCTTGATTACGGCTACACAAGTCCAATTAATTTCTTGAGAACCCCAGGAGCATCAGGAGCTGAATTATAGATAGTTCAGCTATCTAAAATGCTGATTCAGAGAGTTTTAGTGTCCAGGTGGTACTGAAAATTCCAATAAGCATCTACATGGGTCTCCTGCATCCCTAGCATGTTAAAAGCCTAGCCTAAAGATATCTTTTCAGGAAATGAAAAATATTAGATTGTTGTGATCTGAGATCTCTGATTTCAGACAAAATTCAGTGTTATTTTCCCCCAGATTGCATTTTGGCAACCTTTCCACATTTTTCTCCTCTCCTCCTTCCTTTTAAGTTCATCATGCTCATCATTTCCTCCTTACAAGTGGGTTATCATGGAATTCTCTGGCACCTCCTACATAGCTTTTTAAGTCGCATCATTATGAAATGAATACGTAAAGAAAGAACAAGAATACCAGGCATCAGATGCTTATTAAATGCAAGGCTCCTTTATAGGAGGCACAGGGTGCAAAAAGGCTGAAAAGTGTGTCACTGTGAATTCCGTTTATATTTACTCACTTTCACACTCCACTGTGTTAAAGGAGCCATGCAACAAGGCTTAAAGTGCAAATGATAATCAGTCCCTTGGCTTGTATTAAGTCTCCTTAAAATAAACTTTAGCCTGTAATTGCACATAGAAAGGAAAGTTATAATCTGGAACATAAAAAAAAAAAAGTGACTGCAAAAAAACAAGATAATCAAGCTGGGAGCAGAAATTAAGTCCCACAGTGCACTAGGAGCAGGAAACAGGATGCTGGAGAATCTAATCATTAGTGGATCTTAAGCATATTAAAGAGACACCATCTCTTTAAAGAATTAAGAATGACACCTATCTGCCAGTCTTAAAAGTATTATCATTACAAAAAACGCCTCAACTAATAAGGCTAAAAAAGACAGAATAAAACACTGCTTCTAGTTTTCCACTGCTTATGTTCCACATTTGACAGGAGTCAGCCCTTTGCTCCATTTTACTAGTGGTGACTCTGGGCAGGGAGTCCTTCCCACAGCAACCCTGGAATGAAAATATTAAAAAAAAAAAAGGGAAAATGTGATATCAAACTCAAAAAAAGAAAAAGGCCAGCATTGGAATAGGGTCCAAAATGGCTTAAGATTTTTTTGAACTTGACTAGACTTTGTTTGAAAGAGTTCACTCAATTATTGAGCAGTGTATAAAGAAACAATACATGTCTAAGAAAAATAAATGGACTCTCTTTGCAATTTCCAATATCATTAGTGTCCAACCACAGTTTTAGCCTAGTGCTGCCCTGGATTCAGACATATTCCTGCTTAGGAGTGCAGCAGGCATGGACCTTTCTGGACACAGGCATCTCTAGAGAGGAACGAGCACTGTGGTCTGACAGGCTCAGAGGTGCTGGGAAGATGGATGTGCAGAGCTATTCCCACAGAGGACTGAGAGAATCGACACCTTGAGTTACCCCACTGCTGCATCTGAAGGTCTCATGTATCCCTGGACAGATGCATAACTAAACTCCAGATAACTTCTTTCATAATTCAGCATAATCATCTATCTACTCGACACAATAAGTAAATGTCCTGCTCGCTGGGATCTGTGGTCCTGGAGAAGTCACTCCACCGCTCTTTGTTTCCATGGACCCATCTGTCAAATGGGCACACTCGGCACTTACCTGTTGGAAAGGGAATTAGTGAACATTTGTCAAGCAGGTGGAGGGATGAAACTTGCTCCGTGAAGGCAAGAACCTACAACATTCCTACCATAACGGTCTGTGCTAGGAGCTGTTTTGTTAAAAAAAGCAAACCAAAATCCTTTCACTGAAGTTAACTGGCACTTGGCAGCTTACAAACCCCGTGGCGAGGTGCCGCTTTTCGGTGACTTCCTGCACTCCTGCTCACCACCCGGAGGGTCTGGCCGAGGGGAAAAGCACCCCCCGACCCTTCCCAAAGGCATGGGTTGTGGTGCCGGAGCCTTTTCCGCACAAACTCGGCGCTGAACTCCGCGAGGGGCGGCGGGGAGGGGGCGCGGCGGCGCCCGGCCGGCACCTGCACGGATCCCGCGGCGGGCCCGGGGGAGCGGCGGGGGGGGCGCGGCCCTCCTGTCATCCTGACTCCATTTTATTCCTGCCCATTCTCCATTTGCCGTGACAGCCCTGCCAGTCCGCCCGTCCCCGCGCCGTGCCCCAGCCCCGGCACCCCGGGAGGACGGAGGGGCCGCGGGGGGAGCAGCAGCTGCAGCCCCCGCGGGGAGCGGGGCAGGCGGGGGGGCCCGCACCGCTCCTCGCCGCCCACCCGGAGCCCGCAGCCTGGCCGGGCCGGGTGATGGGGAAGGGGGGGGTGGGGTGTCCCTGCCCGCAACCCTGCCCGCGGGGCCGCCCCCCACCGGCAGCGGACTCCATTTTGCAGATTGTGGGAGGATCCCCCCGGCCCCACCGCCCTCCATCACCGCATCCCTCCCTCCCGGGCACGGCCCCGTCCTCCGCCCCCCCGGCGCTCCCCCTCGGGTGCTCCCCCCGGGCTCCGGGGACCGGCACGGACGGAGCGTCCCAGAGCGGCGCGAGGGCTCTCCGCGCGTCCCCGCACACGCGCGGGGGGGGGGGGTGCCCCGCATGCCCGTGACCCCCGATCCCCTCCCGGGGCACTCACGAAATTGTCGCCGCAGGCGGCCTCCGGGCACAGCACATAGAAGGAGACGCCGGGCTCGGCGTAGAAGTCCATGCGCCGCTCCGTCTCCTCGGCGGCGATGAGCTGGAAGGGCGTGCGGGCGCACCATCGCTCCGCCGCCTCCGCCAGCGCCTCGAAAGCCATCGCCGCCGCCGCCGCCGCCGCCGCCGCC